>NW_027363005.1:2672500-2953441 GCF_046119375.1 Phyllobates terribilis | reverse complement strand
CATAGTATGATGGCTCCACATACAGCCCTGTACATAGTATGATGACTCCACATACAGCCCTGTACATAGTATGATGGCTCCACATACAGCCCTGTACATAGTATGATGGCTCCACATACAGCCCTGTACATAGTATGATGACTCCACATACAGTCCTGTACATAGTATGATGGCTCCACATACAGCCCTGTACATAGTATGATGACTTCACATACAGTCCTGTACATAGTATGATGACTTCACATACAGTCCTGTACATAGTATGATGACTTCACATACAGCCCTGTACATAGTATGATGACTCCACATACAGTCCTGTACATAGTATGATGGCTCCACATACAGCCCTGTACATAGTATGATGACTTCACATACAGTCCTGTACATAGTATGATGGCTCCACATACAGCCCTGTACATAGTATGATGGCTCCACATACAGTCCTGTACATAGTATGATGGCTCCACATACAGTCCTGTACATAGTATGATGGCTCCACATACAGCCCTGTACATAGTATGATGGCTCCACATACAGTCCTGTACATAGTATGATGACTCCACATACAGCCCTGTACATAGTATGATGACTCCACATACAGCCCTGTACATAGTATGATGACTCCACATACAGCCCTGTACATAGTATGATGACTCCACATACAGCCCTGTACATAGTATGATGGCTCCACATACAGCCCTGTACATAGTATGATGGCTCCACATACAGTCCTGTACATAGTATGATGGCTCCACATACAGTCCTGTACATAGTATGATGGCTCCACATACAGTCCTGTACATAGTATGATGGCTCCACATACAGCCCTGTACATAGTATGATGGCTCCACATACAGCCCTGTACATAGTATGATGGCTCCACATACAGTCCTGCACATAGTATAATTGCTCCACATACAGCCCTGTACATAGTATGATGACTCCACATACAGCCCTGTACATAGTATGATGGCTCCACATACAGTCCTGTACATAGTATGATGGCTCCACATACAGCCCTGTACATAGTATAATTGCTCCACATACAGCCCTGTACATAGTATGATGGCTCCACATACAGTCCTGCACATAGTATAATTGCTCCACATACAGCCCTGTACATAGTATGATGACTCCACATACAGTCCTGTACATAGTATGATGGCTCCACATACAGCCCTGTACATAGTATGATGACTCCACATACAGCCCTGTACATAGTATGATGACTCCACATACAGTCCTGTACATAGTATGATGACTCCACATACAGCCCTGTACATAGTATGATGGCTCCACATACAGTCCTGTACATAGTATGATGACTCCACATACAGCCCTGTACATAGTATGATGACTCCACATACAACCCTGTACATAGTATGATGGCTCCACATACAGTCCTGTACATAGTATGATGACTCCACATACAACCCTGTACATAGTATGATGGCTCCACATACAGTCCTGTACATAGTATGATGACTCCACATACAACCCTGTACATAGTATGATGACTCCACATACAGCCCTGTACATAGTATGATGACTCCACATACAACCCTGTACATAGTATGATGGCTCCACATACAGTCCTGTACATAGTATGATGGCTCCACATACAGCTCTGTACATAGTATGATGGCTCCACATACAGTCCTGTACATAGTATGATGGCTCCACATACAGTCCTGTACATAGTATGATGACTCCACATACAGCCCTGTACATAGTATGATGGCTCCACATACAGCCCTGTACATAGTATGATGGCTCCACATACAGTCCTGTACATAGTATGATGGCTCCACATACAGCCCTGTATATAGTATGATGTCTCCACATACAGTCCTGTACATAGTATGATGGTTCCACATACAGCCCTGTACATAGTATGATGGCTCCACATACAGTCCTGTACATAGTATGATGGCTCCACATACAGCCCTGTACATAGTATGATGACTCCACATACAGTCCTGTACATAGTATGATGGCTCCACATACAGCCCTGTACATAGTATGATGACTCCACATACAGTCCTGTACATAGTATGATGGCTCCACATACAGTCCTGTACATAGTATGATGGCTCCACATACAGTCCTGTACATAGTATGATGGCTCCACATACAGTCCTGTACATAGTATGATGACTCCACATACAGCCCTGTACATAGTATGATGGCTCCACATACAGCCCTGTACATAGTATGATGGCTCCACATACAGCCCTGTACATACTATGATGGCTCCACATACAGTCCTGCACATAGTATGATGGCTCCACATACAGCCCTGTACATAGTATGATGGCTCCACATACAACCCTGTACATAGTATGATGGCTCCACATAGAGCCCTGTACATAGTATGATGGCTCCACATACAGTCCTGTACATAGTATGATGGCTCCACATACAGTCCTGTACATAGTATGATGGCTCCACATACAGTCCTGTTTATAGTATGATGGCTCCACATACAGTCCTGCACATAGTATAATTGCTCCACATACAGCCCTGTACATAGTATGATGACTCCACATACAGCCCTGTACATAGTATGATGACTTCACATACAGTCCTGTACATAGTATGATGACTTCACATACAGTCCTGTACATAGTATGATGACTCCACATACAGCCCTGTACATAGTATGATGGCTCCACATACAGCCCTGTACATAGTATGATGGCTCCACATACAGTCCTGTACATAGTATGATGACTCCACATACAGTCCTGTACATAGTATGATGGCTCCACATACAGCCCTGTACATAGTATAATTGCTCCACATACAGCCCTGTACATAGTATGATGACTCCACATACAGTCCTGTACATAGTATGATGGCTCCACATACAGTCCTGCACATAGTATAATTGCTCCACATACAGCCCTGTACATAGTATGATGACTCCACATACAGCCCTGTACATAGTATGATGACTTCACATACAGTCCTGTACATAGTATGATGGCTCCACATACAGCCCTGTACATAGTATGATGGCTCCACATACAGCCCTGTACATAGTATGATGGCTCCACATACAGCCCTGTACATAGTATAATGGCTCCACATACAGTCCTGTACATAGTATGATGGCTCCACATACAGCCCTGTACATAGTATAATGGCTCCACATACAGTCCTGTACATAGTATGATGGCTCCACATACAGCCCTGTACATAGTATGATGGCTCCACATACAGCCCTGTACATAGTATGATGACTTCACATACAGTCCTGTACATAGTATGATGACTTCACATACAGTCCTGTACATAGTATGATGACTTCACATACAGTCCTGTACATAGTATGATGACTTCACATACAGTCCTGTACATAGTATGATGACTTCACATACAGCCCTGTACATAGTATGATGACTCCACATACAGTCCTGTACATAGTATGATGGCTCCACATACAGCCCTGTACATAGTATGATGACTTCACATACAGTCCTGTACATAGTATGATGGCTCCACATACAGCCCTGTACATAGTATGATGGCTCCACATACAGTCCTGTACATAGTATGATGGCTCCACATACAGTCCTGTACATAGTATGATGGCTCCACATACAGCCCTGTACATAGTATGATGGCTCCACATACAGTCCTGTACATAGTATGATGACTCCACATACAGCCCTGTACATAGTATGATGACTCCACATACAGCCCTGTACATAGTATGATGACTCCACATACAGCCCTGTACATAGTATGATGACTCCACATACAGCCCTGTACATAGTATGATGGCTCCACATACAGCCCTGTACATAGTATGATGACTTCACATACAGTCCTGTACATAGTATGATGGCTCCACATACAGCCCTGTACATAGTATGATGGCTCCACATACAGTCCTGTACATAGTATGATGGCTCCACATACAGCCCTGTACATAGTATGATGGCTCCACATACAGTCCTGTACATAGTATGATGGCTCCACATACAGTCCTGTACATAGTATGATGGCTCCACATACAGTCCTGTACATAGTATGATGGCTCCACATACAGCCCTGTACATAGTATGATGGCTCCACATACAGCCCTGTACATAGTATGATGGCTCCACATACAGTCCTGCACATAGTATAATTGCTCCACATACAGTCCTGTACATAGTATGATGACTCCACATACAGCCCTGTACATAGTATGATGGCTCCACATACAGTCCTGTACATAGTATGATGGCTCCACATACAGTCCTGTACATAGTATGATGGCTCCACATACAGTCCTGTACATAGTATGATGGCTCCACATACAGCCCTGTACATAGTATGATGGCTCCACATACAGCCCTGTACATAGTATGATGGCTCCACATACAGTCCTGCACATAGTATAATTGCTCCACATACAGTCCTGTACATAGTATGATGACTCCACATACAGCCCTGTACATAGTATGATGGCTCCACATACAGTCCTGTACATAGTATGATGACTCCACATACAGTCCTGCACATAGTATAATTGCTCCACATACAGTCCTGTACATAGTATGATGACTCCACATACAGCCCTGTACATAGTATGATGGCTCCACATACAGCCCTGTACATAGTATGATGGCTCCACATACAGTCCTGTACATAGTATGATGACTCCACATACAGCCCTGTACATAGTATGATGGCTCCACATACAGTCCTGTACATAGTATGATGGCTCCACATACAGCCCTGTACATAGTATGATGGCTCCACATACAGCCCTGTACATAGTATGATGACTCCACATACAGCCCTGTACATAGTATGATGACTCCACATACAGCCCTGTACATAGTATGATGGCTCCACATACAGCCCTGTACATAGTATGATGACTCCACATACAGCCCTGTACATAGTATGATGGCTCCACATACAGTCCTGTACATAGTATGATGACTCCACATACAGCCCTGTACATAGTATGATGGCTCCACATACAGTCCTGTACATAGTATGATGACTCCACATACAGCCCTGTACATAGTATGATGACTCCACATACAACCCTGTACATAGTATGATGGCTCCACATACAGTCCTGTACATAGTATGATGACTCCACATACAACCCTGTACATAGTATGATGGCTCCACATACAGTCCTGTACATAGTATGATGACTCCACATACAACCCTGTACATAGTATGATGACTCCACATACAGCCCTGTACATAGTATGATGACTCCACATACAACCCTGTACATAGTATGATGGCTCCACATACAGTCCTGTACATAGTATGATGGCTCCACATACAGCTCTGTACATAGTATGATGGCTCCACATACAGTCCTGTACATAGTATGATGGCTCCACATACAGTCCTGTACATAGTATGATGACTCCACATACAGCCCTGTACATAGTATGATGGCTCCACATACAGCCCTGTACATAGTATGATGGCTCCACATACAGCCCTGTACATAGTATGATGGCTCCACATACAGCCCTGTACATAGTATGATGGCTCCACATACAGTCCTGTACATAGTATGATGACTCCACATACAGCCCTGTACATAGTATGATGACTCCACATACAGCCCTGTACATAGTATGATGACTTCACATACAGTCCTGTACATAGTATGATGACTCCACATACAGCCCTGTACATAGTATGATGGCTCCACATACAGCCCTGTACATAGTATGATGACTTCACATACAGTCCTATACATAGTATGATTGCTCCACATACAGCCCTGTACATAGTATGATGGCTCCACATACAGTACTGTACATAGTGTGATGACTCCACATACAGTCCTGTACATAGTATGATGACTCCACATACAGCCCTGTACATAGTATGATGACTCCACATACAGTCCTGTACATAGTATGATGACTCCACATACAGTCCTGTACATAGTATGATGGCTCCACATACAGTCCTGTACATAGTATGATGGCTCCACATACAGTCCTGTACATAGTATGATGACTCCACATACAGTCCTGTACATAGTATGATGGCTCCACATACAGTCCTGTACATAGTATGATGACTCCACATACAGTCCTGTACATAGTATGATGGCTCCACATACAGCCCTGTACATAGTATGATGACTCCACATACAGTCCTGTACATAGTATGATGACTCCACATACAGTCCTGTACATAGTATGATGACTCCACATACAGTCCTGTACATAGTATGATGGCTCCACATACAGCCCTGTACATAGTATGATGACTCCACATACAGTCCTGTACATAGTATGATGACTCCACATACAGCCCTGTACATAGTATGATGACTCCACATACAGCCCTGTACATAGTATGATGACTTCACATACAGTCCTGTACATAGTATGATGACTCCACATACAGCCCTGTACATAGTATGATGGCTCCACATACAGCCCTGTACATAGTATGATGACTCCACATACAGCCCTGCACATAGTATGATGGCTCCACATACAGTCCTGTACATAGTGTGATGGCTCCACATACAGTCCTGTACATAGTATGATGGCTCCACATACAGTCCTGTACATAGTATGATGGCCCCACATACAGTCCTGTACATAGTATGATGACTCCACATACAGCCCTGTACATAGTATGATGACTTCACATACAGTCCTGTACATAGTATGATGACTCCACATACAGCCCTGTACATAGTATGATGGCTCCACATACAGCCCTGTACATAGTATGATGACTCCACATACAGCCCTGCACATAGTATGATGGCTCCACATACAGTCCTGTACATAGTGTGATGGCTCCACATACAGTCCTGTACATAGTATGATGGCTCCACATACAGTCCTGTACATAGTGTGATGGCTCCACATACAGTCCTGTACATAGTATGATGGCTCCACATACAGTCCTGTACATAGTATGATGGCCCCACATACAGTCCTGTACATAGTATGATGGCCCCACATACAGTCCTGTACATAGTATGATGACTCCACATACAGTCCTGTACATAGTATGATGACTCCACATACAGTCCTGTACATAGTATGATGACTCCACATACAGTCCTGTACATAGTATGATGGCCCCACATACAGTCCTGCACATAGTATGATGGCTCCACATACAGCCCTGTACATAGTATGATGGCTCCACATACAGCCCTGTACATAGTATGATGGCTCCACATACAGCCCTGTACATAGTATGATGGCTCCACATACAGTCCTGTACATAGTATGATGGCTCCACATACAGTCCTGTACATAGTATGATGGCCCCACATACAGCCCTGTACATAGTATGATGGCTCCACATACAGTCCTGTACATAGTATGATGGCCCCACATACAGTCCTGTACATAGTATGATGGCCCCACATACAGTCCTGTACATAGTATGATGACTCCACATACAGCCCTGTACATAGTATGATGACTCCACATACAGTCCTGTACATAGTATGATGGCTCCACATACAGTTCTCTACATAGTATGATGGCCCCACATACAGTCCTGCACATAGTATGATGACTCCACATACAGTCCTGTACATAGTATGATGGCTCCACATACAGCCCTGTACATAGTATGATGGCTCCACATACAGCCCTGTACATAGTATGATGGCTCCACATACAGCCCTGTACATAGGATGATGACTCCACATACAGTCCTGTACATAGTATGATGACTCCACATACAGCCCTGTACATAGTATGATGACTCCACATACAGCCCTGTACATAGTATGATGGCCCCACATACAGCCCTGTACATAGTATGATGGCTCCACATACAGTCCTGTACATAGTATGATGGCCCCACATACAGTCCTGTACATAGTATGATGGCCCCACATACAGTCCTGTACATAGTATGATGACTCCACATACAGCCCTGTACATAGTATGATGACTCCACATACAGTCCTGTACATAGTATGATGGCTCCACATACAGTTCTCTACATAGTATGATGGCCCCACATACAGTCCTGCACATAGTATGATGACTCCACATACAGTCCTGTACATAGTATGATGGCTCCACATACAGCCCTGTACATAGTATGATGGCTCCACATACAGCCCTGTACATAGTATGATGGCTCCACATACAGCCCTGTACATAGTATGATGGCTCCACATACAGCCCTGTACATAGTATGATGGCTCCACATACAGTCCTGTACATAGTATGATGGCTCCACATACAGCCCTGTACATAGTATGATGGCTCCACATACAGCCCTGTACATAGTATGATGGCTCCACATACAGTCCTGTACATAGTATGATGGCTCCACATACAGCCCTGTACATAGTATGATGGCTCCACATACAGCCCTGTACATAGTATGATGGCTCCACATACAGTCCTGTACATAGTATGATGGCTCCACATACAGTCCTGTACATAGTATGATGGCTCCACATACAGTCCTGTACATAGTATGATGGCTCCACATACAGCCCTGTACATAGTATGATGGCTCCACATACAGCCCTGTACATAGTATGATGGCTCCACATACAGTCCTGCACATAGTATAATTGCTCCACATACAGCCCTGTACATAGTATGATGACTCCACATACAGCCCTGTACATAGTATGATGGCTCCACATACAGTCCTGTACATAGTATGATGGCTCCACATACAGCCCTGTACATAGTATGATGACTCCACATACAACCCTGTACATAGTATGATGGCTCCACATACAGTCCTGTACATAGTATGATGACTCCACATACAGCCCTGTACATAGTATGATGACTCCACATACAACCCTGTACATAGTATGATGGCTCCACATACAGTCCTGTACATAGTATGATGACTCCACATACAACCCTGTACATAGTATGATGGCTCCACATACAGTCCTGTACATAGTATGATGACTCCACATACAACCCTGTACATAGTATGATGACTCCACATACAGCCCTGTACATAGTATGATGACTCCACATACAACCCTGTACATAGTATGATGGCTCCACATACAGTCCTGTACATAGTATGATGGCTCCACATACAGCTCTGTACATAGTATGATGGCTCCACATACAGTCCTGTACATAGTATGATGGCTCCACATACAGTCCTGTACATAGTATGATGACTCCACATACAGCCCTGTACATAGTATGATGGCTCCACATACAGCCCTGTACATAGTATGATGGCTCCACATACAGCCCTGTACATAGTATGATGGCTCCACATACAGCCCTGTACATAGTATGATGGCTCCACATACAGTCCTGTACATAGTATGATGACTCCACATACAGCCCTGTACATAGTATGATGACTCCACATACAGCCCTGTACATAGTATGATGACTTCACATACAGTCCTGTACATAGTATGATGACTCCACATACAGCCCTGTACATAGTATGATGGCTCCACATACAGCCCTGTACATAGTATGATGACTTCACATACAGTCCTATACATAGTATGATTGCTCCACATACAGCCCTGTACATAGTATGATGGCTCCACATACAGTACTGTACATAGTGTGATGACTCCACATACAGTCCTGTACATAGTATGATGACTCCACATACAGCCCTGTACATAGTATGATGACTCCACATACAGTCCTGTACATAGTATGATGACTCCACATACAGTCCTGTACATAGTATGATGGCTCCACATACAGTCCTGTACATAGTATGATGGCTCCACATACAGTCCTGTACATAGTATGATGACTCCACATACAGTCCTGTACATAGTATGATGGCTCCACATACAGTCCTGTACATAGTATGATGACTCCACATACAGTCCTGTACATAGTATGATGGCTCCACATACAGCCCTGTACATAGTATGATGACTCCACATACAGTCCTGTACATAGTATGATGACTCCACATACAGTCCTGTACATAGTATGATGACTCCACATACAGTCCTGTACATAGTATGATGGCTCCACATACAGCCCTGTACATAGTATGATGACTCCACATACAGTCCTGTACATAGTATGATGACTCCACATACAGCCCTGTACATAGTATGATGACTCCACATACAGCCCTGTACATAGTATGATGACTTCACATACAGTCCTGTACATAGTATGATGACTCCACATACAGCCCTGTACATAGTATGATGGCTCCACATACAGCCCTGTACATAGTATGATGACTCCACATACAGCCCTGCACATAGTATGATGGCTCCACATACAGTCCTGTACATAGTGTGATGGCTCCACATACAGTCCTGTACATAGTATGATGGCTCCACATACAGTCCTGTACATAGTATGATGGCCCCACATACAGTCCTGTACATAGTATGATGACTCCACATACAGCCCTGTACATAGTATGATGACTTCACATACAGTCCTGTACATAGTATGATGACTCCACATACAGCCCTGTACATAGTATGATGGCTCCACATACAGCCCTGTACATAGTATGATGACTCCACATACAGCCCTGCACATAGTATGATGGCTCCACATACAGTCCTGTACATAGTATGATGGCTCCACATACAGCCCTGTACATAGGATGATGGCTCCACATACAGTCCTGTACATAGTGTGATGGCTCCACATACAGTCCTGTACATAGTGTGATGGCTCCACATACAGTCCTGTACATAGTATGATGGCTCCACATACAGTCCTGTACATAGTATGATGGCCCCACATACAGTCCTGTACATAGTATGATGGCCCCACATACAGTCCTGTACATAGTATGATGACTCCACATACAGTCCTGTACATAGTATGATGACTCCACATACAGTCCTGTACATAGTATGATGACTCCACATACAGTCCTGTACATAGTATGATGGCCCCACATACAGTCCTGCACATAGTATGATGGCTCCACATACAGCCCTGTACATAGTATGATGGCTCCACATACAGCCCTGTACATAGTATGATGGCTCCACATACAGCCCTGTACATAGTATGATGGCTCCACATACAGTCCTGTACATAGTATGATGGCTCCACATACAGTCCTGTACATAGTATGATGGCCCCACATACAGCCCTGTACATAGTATGATGGCTCCACATACAGTCCTGTACATAGTATGATGGCCCCACATACAGTCCTGTACATAGTATGATGGCCCCACATACAGTCCTGTACATAGTATGATGACTCCACATACAGCCCTGTACATAGTATGATGACTCCACATACAGTCCTGTACATAGTATGATGGCTCCACATACAGTTCTCTACATAGTATGATGGCCCCACATACAGTCCTGCACATAGTATGATGACTCCACATACAGTCCTGTACATAGTATGATGGCTCCACATACAGCCCTGTACATAGTATGATGGCTCCACATACAGCCCTGTACATAGTATGATGGCTCCACATACAGCCCTGTACATAGGATGATGACTCCACATACAGTCCTGTACATAGTATGATGACTCCACATACAGCCCTGTACATAGTATGATGGCTCCACATACAGCCCTGTACATAGTATGATGGCTCCACATACAGTTCTCTACATAGTATGATGGCCCCACATACAGTCCTGCACATAGTATGATGACTCCACATACAGTCCTGTACATAGTATGATGGCTCCACATACAGCCCTGTACATAGTATGATGGCTCCACATACAGCCCTGTACATAGTATGATGGCTCCACATACAGCCCTGTACATAGTATGATGGCTCCACATACAGCCCTGTACATAGTATGATGGCTCCACATACAGTCCTGTACATAGTATGATGGCTCCACATACAGCCCTGTACATAGTATGATGGCTCCACATACAGTCCTGTACATAGTATGATGGCTCCACATACAGTCCTGTACATAGTATGATGGCTCCACATACAGCCCTGTACATAGTATGATGGCTCCACATACAGCCCTGTACATAGTATGATGGCTCCACATACAGTCCTGTACATAGTATGATGGCTCCACATACAGCCCTGTACATAGTATGATGGCTCCACATACAGCCCTGTACATAGTATGATGGCTCCACATACAGCCCTGTACATAGTATGATGGCCCCACATACAGCCCTGTACATAGTATGATGGCTCCACATACAGTCCTGTACATAGTATGATGGCTCCACATACAGCCCTGTACATAGTATGATGGCTCCACATACAGCCCTGTACATAGGATGATGGCTCCACATACAGCCCTGTACATAGTATGATGGCTCCACATACAGCCCTGTACATAGTATGATGGCTCCACATACAGTCCTGTACATAGTATGATGGCTCCACATACAGCCCTGTACATAGTATGATGACTCCACATACAGCCCTGTACATAGTATGATGACTCCACATACAGTCCTGTACATAGTATGATGACTCCACATACAGCCCTGTACATAGTATGATGACTCCACATACAGTCCTGTACATAGTATGATGACTCCACATACAGCCCTGTACATAGTATGATGGCTCCACATACAGCCCTGTACATAGTATGATGACTTCACATACAGTCCTGTACATAGTATGATGGCTCCACATACAGTCCTGTACATAGTATTATGACTTCACATACAGTCCTATACATAGTATGATGGCTCCACATACAGCCCTGTACATAGTATTATGACTTCACATACAGTCCTATACATAGTATGATGACTCCACATACAGTCCTATACATAGTATGATGGCTCCACATACAGCCCTGTACATAGTATTATGACTTCACATACAGTCCTATACATAGTATGATGACTCCACATACAGCCCTGTACATAGTATGATGGCTCCACATACAGCCCTGTACATAGTATGATGGCTCCACATACAGTCCTGTACATAGTATGATGGCTCCACATACAGTCCTGCACATAGTATAATTGCTCCACATACAGCCCTGTACATAGTATGATGACTCCACATACAGCCCTGTACATAGTATGATGACTTCACATACAGTCCTGTACATAGTATGATGACTCCACATACAGCCCTGTACATAGTATGATGGCTCCACATACAGCCCTGTACATAGTATGATGACTTCACATACAGTCCTATACATAGTATGATGGCTCCACATACAGCCCTGTACATAGTATGATGACTTCACATACAGCCCTGTACATAGTATGATGGCTCCACATACAGCCCTGCACATAGTATGATGACTTCACATACAGTCCTGTACATAGTATGATGACTCCACATACAGCCCTGTACATAGTATGATGGCTCCACATACAGCCCTGTACATAGTATGATGACTTCACATACAGTCCTGTACATAGTATGATGACTCCACATACAGCCCTGTACATAGTATGATGTCTCCACATACAGTCCTGTACATAGTATGATGACTTCACATACAGTCCTGTACATAGTATAATGGCTCCACATACAGTCCTGTACATAGTATGATGGCTCCACATACAGTCCTGTACATAGTATGATGGCTCCACATACAGCCCTGTACATAGTATGATGGCTCCACATACAGTCCTATACATAGTATGATTGCTCCACATACAGCCCTGTACATAGTATGATGGCTCCACATACAGTCCTGTACATAGTATGATGGCTCCACATACAGTCCTGTACATAGTATGATGACTTCACATACAGTCCTATACATAGTATGATTGCTCCACATACAGCCCTGTACATAGTATGATTGCTCCACATACAGCCCTGCACATAGTATGATGGCTCCACATACAGTCCTGTACATAGTATGATGACTCCACATACAGCCCTGTACATAGTATGATGGCTCCACATACAGTCCTATACATAGTATGATTGCTCCACATACAGTCCTGCACATAGTATGATGGCTCCACATACAGCCCTGTACATAGTATGATGGCTCCACATACAGTCCTATACATAGTATGATTGCTCCACATACAGTCCTGCACATAGTATGATGGCTCCACATACAGCCCTGTACATAGTATAATGGCTCCACATACAGTCCTGTACATAGTATGATGGCTCCACATACAGTCCTGCACATAGTATAATTGCTCCACATACAGCCCTGTACATAGTATGATGACTTCACATACAGTCCTGTACATAGTATGATGGCTCCACATACAGTCCTGTACATAGTATGATGACTTCACATACAGTCCTATACATAGTATGATTGCTCCACATACAGCCCTGCACATAGTATGATTGCTCCACATACAGCCCTGTACATAGTATGATGGCTCCACATACAGTCCTGTACATAGTATGATGGCTCCACATACAGTCCTGTACATAGTATGATGCCTCCACATACAGTCCTGCACATAGTATAATTGCTCCACATACAGCCCTGTACATAGTATGATGACTTCACATACAGTCCTGTACATAGTATGATGACTCCACATACAGTCCTGTACATAGTATGATGGCTCCACATACAGCCCTGTACATAGTATGATGGCTCCACATACAGTCCTGTACATAGTATGATGGCTCCACATACAGTCCTGTACATAGTATGATGCCTCCACATACAGTCCTGCACATAGTATGATGACTCCACATACAGCCCTGTACATAGTATGATGACTCCACATACAGCCCTGTACATAGTATGATGGCTCCACATACAGCCCTGTACATAGTATGATGGCTCCACATACAGTCCTGTACATAGTATGATGGCTCCACATACAGCCCTGTACATAGTATGATGGCTCCACATACAGTCCTGTACATAGTATGATGACTCCACATACAGCCCTGTACATAGTATGATGACTCCACATACAGCCCTGTACATAGTATGATGGCTCCACATACAGTCCTGTACATAGTATGATGGCTCCACATACAGCCCTGTACATAGTATGATGGCTCCACATACAGTCCTGCACATAGTATGATGGCTCCACATACAGCCCTGTACATAGTATGATGGCTCCACATACAACCCTGTACATAGTATGATGGCTCCACATACAGTCCTGTACATAGTATGATGGCTCCACATACAGCCCTGTACATAGTATGATGACTCCACATACAGCCCTGTACATAGTATGATGACTCCACATACAGCCCTGTACATAGTATGATGGCTCCACATACAGTCCTGTACATAGTATGATGGCTCCACATACAGCCCTGTACATAGTATGATGGCTCCACATACAGTCCTGTACATAGTATGATGACTCCACATACAGCCCTGTACATAGTATGATGACTCCACATACAGCCCTGTACATAGTATGATGGCTCCACATACAGCCCTGTACATAGTATGATGGCTCCACATACAGCCCTGTACATAGTATGATGGCTCCACATACAGTCCTGCACATAGTATGATGGCTCCACATACAGCCCTGTACATAGTATGATGGCTCCACATACAGCCCTGTACATAGTATGATGGCTCCACATACAGTCCTGTACATAGTATGATGGCTCCACATACAGCCCTGTACATAGTATGATGGCTCCACATACAGCCCTGTACATAGTATGATGGCTCCACATACAGTCCTGCACATAGTATGATGGCTCCACATACAGCCCTGTACATAGTATGATGGCTCCACATACAACCCTGTACATAGTATGATGGCTCCACATACAGCCCTGTACATAGTATGATGGCTCCACATACAGTCCTGTACATAGTATGATGGCTCCACATACAGCCCTGTACATAGTATGATGGCTCCACATACAGTCCTGTACATAGTATGATGGCTCCACATACAGCCCTGTACATAGTATGATGACTCCACATACAGCCCTGTACATAGTATGATGACTTCACATACAGTCCTGTACATAGTATGATGACTCCACATACAGCCCTGTACATAGTATGATGGCTCCACATACAGCCCTGTACATAGTATGATGACTTCACATACAGTCCTATACATAGTATGATTGCTCCACATACAGCCCTGTACATAGTATGATGGCTCCACATACAGTCCTGTACATAGTATGATGGCTCCACATACAGTCCTGTACATAGTGTGATGGCTCCACATACAGCCCTGTACATAGTATGATGACTTCACATACAGTCCTATACATAGTATGATTGCTCCACATACAGCCCTGTACATAGTATGATGGCTCCACATACAGTCCTGTACATAGTATGATGGCTCCACATACAGTACTGTACATAGTGTGATGACTCCACATACAGTCCTGTACATAGTATGATGACTCCACATACAGCCCTGTACATAGTATGATGACTCCACATACAGTCCTGTACATAGTATGATGGCTCCACATACAGTACTGTACATAGTGTGATGACTCCACATACAGTCCTGTACATAGTATGATGACTCCACATACAGTCCTGTACATAGTATGATGGCTCCACATACAGTACTGTACATAGTATGATGGCTCCACATACAGTCCTGTACATAGTATGATGGCTCCACATACAGTCCTGTACATAGTATGATGACTCCACATACAGCCCTGTACATAGTGTGATGACTCCACATACAGTCCTGTACATAGTATGATGACTCCACATACAGCCCTGTACATAGTGTGATGACTCCACATACAGTCCTGTACATAGTATGATGGCTCCACATACAGTACTGTACATAGTGTGATGACTCCACATACAGTCCTGTACATAGTATGATGGCTCCACATACAGTCCTGTACATAGTATGATGGCTCCACATACAGTACTGTACATAGTGTGATGACTCCACATACAGTCCTGTACATAGTATGATGACTCCACATACAGCCCTGTACATAGTATGATGGCCCCACATACAGTCCTGTACATAGTATGATGGCTCCACATACAGTCCTGTACATAGTATGATGGCTCCACATACAGTCCTGCACATAGTATGATGGCTCCACATACAGCCCTGTACATAGTATGATGGCTCCACATACAGCCCTGTACATAGTATGATGGCTCCACATACAGCCCTGTACATAGTATGATGACTCCACATACAGCCCTGTACATAGTATGATGGCTCCACATACAGCCCTGTACATAGTATGATGGCTCCACATACAGTCCTGTACATAGTATGATGGCTCCACATACAGTCCTGTACATAGTATGATGGCTCCACATACAGCCCTGTACATAGTATGATGACTCCACATACAGTCCTGTACATAGTATGATGGCTCCACATACAGTCCTGTACATAGTATGCTGGCTCCACATACAGCCCTGTACATAGTATGATGGCTCCACATACAGCCCTGTACATAGTATGATGACTCCACATACAGCCCTGTACATAGTATTATGGCTCCACATACAGCCCTGTACATAGTATGATGGCTCCACATACAGCCCTGTACATAGTATGATGGCTCCACATACAGCCCTGTACATAGTATGATGGCTCCACATACAGCCCTGTACATAGTATGATGGCTCCACATACAGTCCTGTACATAGTATGATGACTCCACATACAGTCCTGTACATAGTATGATGACTCCACATACAGCCCTGTACATAGTATGATGACTCCACATACAGTCCTGTACATAGTATGATGACTCCACATACAGTCCTGTACATAGTATGATGGCTCCACATACAGTCCTGTACATAGTATGATGACTCCACATACATCCCTGTACATAGTATGATGGCTCCACATACAGTCCTGTACATAGTATGATGACTCCACATACAGACCTGTACATAGTATGATGGCTCCACATACAGTCCTGTACATAGTATGATGGCTCCACATACAGTCCTGTACATAGTATGATGACTCCACATACAGTCCTGTACATAGTATGATGACTCCACATACAGTCCTGTACATAGTGTGATGGCTCCACAAACAGCCCTGTACATAGTATGATGGCTCCACATACAGTCCTGCACATAGTATGATGGCTCCACATAGAGCCCTGTACATAGTATGATGACTCCACATACAGCCCTGTACATAGTGTGATGGCTCCACATACAGCCCTGTACATAGTATGATGACTCCACATACAGCCCTGTACATAGTATGATGACTCCACATACAGTCCTGTACATAGTATGATGACTCCACATACAGTCCTGTACATAGTATGATGACTCCACATACAGTCCTGTACATAGTATGATGACTCCACATACAGCCCTGTACATAGTATGATGACTCCACATACAGCCCTGTACATAGTATGATGGCTCCACATACAGTCCTGTACATAGTATGATGACTCCACATACAGTCCTGTACATAGTATGATGACTCCACATACAGTCCTGTACATAGTATGATGACTCCACATACAGCCCTGTACATAGTATGATGACTCCACATACAGCCCTGTACATAGTATGATGGCTCCACATACAGTCCTGTACATAGTATGATGACTCCACATACAGTCCTGTACATAGTATGATGACTCCACATACAGTCCTGTACATAGTATGATGACTCCACATACAGTCCTGTACATAGTATGATGACTCCACATACAGTCCTGTACATAGTATGATGACTCCACATACAGTCCTGTACATAGTATGATGACTCCACATACAGCCCTGTACATAGTATGATGACTCCACATACAGCCCTGTACATAGTATGATGGCTCCACATACAGCCCTGTACATAGTATGATGACTCCACATACAGCCCTGTACATAGTATGATGGCTCCACATACTGTCCTGCACATAGTATGATGGCTACACATACAGCCCTGTACATAGTATGATGGCTCCACATACAGCCCTGTACATAGTATGATGGCTCCACATACAGTCCTGTACATAGTATGATGGCTCCACATACAGTCCTGTACATAGTATGATGGCTCCACATACAGTCCTGCACATAGTATGATGGCTCCACATACAGCCCTGTACATAGTATGATGGCTCCACATACAGCCCTGTACATAGTATGATGGCTCCACATACAGCCCTGTACATAGTATGATGGCTCCACATACAGCCCTGTACATAGTATGATGACTCCACATACAGTCCTGTACATTGTATGATGGCTCCACATACAGTCCTGTACATAGTGTGATGGCTCCACATACAGCCCTGTACATAGTATGATGGCTCCACATACAGTCCTGCACATAGTATGATGGCTCCACATACAGCCCTGTACATAGTATGATGGCTCCACATACAGCCCTGTACATAGTATGATGACTCCACATACAGCCCTGTACATAGTATGATGGCTCCACATACAGCCCTGTACATATTATGATGGCTCCACATACAGACCTGTACATAGTATGATGACTCCACATACAGTCCTGCACATAGTATGATGGCTCCACATACAGTCCTGTACATAGTATGATGGCTCCACATACAGCCCTGTACATAGTATGATGGCTCCACATACAGTCCTGTACATAGTATGATGGCTCCACATACAGCCCTGTACATAGTATGATGGCTCCACATACAGCCCTGTACATAGTATGATGGCTCCACATACAGTCCTGTACATAGTATGATGACTCCACATACAGCCCTGTACATAGTATGATGGCTCCACATACAGTCCTGTACATAGTATGATGGCTCCACATACAGTCCTGTACATAGTATGATGGCTTCACATACAGTCCTGTACATAGTATGATGGCTCCACATACAGTCCTGTACATAGTATGATGACTCCACATACAGTCCTGTACATAGTGTGATGGCTCCACATACAGCCCTGTACATAGTATGATGACTCCACATACAGTCCTGCACATAGTATGATGACTCCACATACAGCCCTGTACATAGTATGATGACTCCACATACAGTCCTGTACATAGTGTGATGGCTCCACATACAGCCCTGTACATAGTATGATGGCTCCACATACAGTCCTGCACATAGTATGATGACTCCACATACAGCCCTGTACATAGTATGATGGCTCCACATACAGCCCTGTACATAGTATGATGACTCCACATACAGCCCTGTACATAGTATGATGGCTCCACATACAGTCCTGTACATAGTATGATGGCTCCACATACAGCCCTGTACATAGTATGATGACTCCACATACAGTCCTGCACATAGTATGATGGCTCCACATACAGTCCTGTACATAGTATGATGGCTCCACATACAGCCCTGTACATAGTATGATGGCTCCACATACAGTCCTGTACATAGTATGATGGCTCCACATACAGCCCTGTACATAGTATGATGGCTCCACATACAGCCCTGTACATAGTATGATGGCTCCACATACAGTCCTGTACATAGTATGATGGCTCCACATACAGCCCTGTACATATTATGATGGCTCCACATACAGTCCTGTACATAGTATGATGGCTCCACATACAGCCCTGTACATAGTATGATGACTCCACATACAGCCCTGTACATAGTATGATGACTCCACATACAGTCCTGCACATAGTATGATGGCTCCACATACAGTCCTGTACATAGTATGATGGCTCCACATACAGTCCTGTACATAGTATGATGGCTCCACATACAGCCCTGTACATAGTATGATGACTCCACATACAGTCCTGCACATAGTATGATGGCTCCACATACAGTCCTGTACATAGTATGATGGCTCCACATACAGCCCTGTACATAGTATGATGGCTCCACATACAGCCCTGTACATAGTATGATGGCTCCACATACAGTCCTGTACATAGTATGATGGCTCCACATACAGTCCTGTACATAGTATGATGGCTCCACATACAGTCCTGCACATAGTATGATGGCTCCACATACAGTCCTGTACATAGTATGATGGCTCCACATACAGTCCTGTACATAGTATGATGGCTCCACATACAGCCCTGTACATAGCATGATGACTCCACATACAGTCCTGCACATAGTATGATGGCTCCACATACAGTCCTGTACATAGTATGATGGCTCCACATACAGCCCTGTACATAGTATGATGGCTCCACATACAGCCCTGTACATCGTATGATGGCTCCACATACAGCCCTGTACATAGTATGATGGCTCCACATACAGCCCTGTACATAGTATGATGACTCCACATACAGCCCTGTACATAGTATGATGGCTCCACATACAGCCCTGTACATAGTATGATGGCTCCACATACAGTCCTGTACATAGTATGATGGCTCCACATACAGCCCTGTACATCGTATGATGGCTCCACATACAGCCCTGTACATAGTATGATGGCTCCACATACAGCCCTGTACATAGTATGATGGCTCCACATACAGCCCTGTACATCGTATGATGGCTCCACATACAGCCCTGTACATAGTATGATGGCTCCACATACAGCCCTGTACATAGTATGATGGCTCCACATACAGCCCTGTACATAGTATGATAGCTCCACATACAGCCCTGTACATAGTATGATGGCTCCACATACAGCCCTGTACATCGTATGATGGCTCCACATACAGCCCTGTACATAGTATGATGGCTCCACATACAGCCCTGTACATAGTATGATGACTCCACATACAGCCCTGTACATAGTATGATGGCTCCACATACAGCCCTGTACATAGTATGATGGCTCCACATACAGCCCTGTACATAGTATGATGGCTCCACATACAGCCCTGTACATAGTATGATGACTCCACATACAGCCCTGTACATAGTATGATGGCTCCACATACAGTCCTGTACATAGTATGATGGCTCCACATACAGTCCTGTACATAGTATGATGGCTCCACATACAGCCCTGTACATAGTATGATGGCTCCACATACAGCCCTGCACATAGTATGATGACTCCACATACAGTCCTGTACATAGTATGATGGCTCCACATACAGTCCTGTACATAGTATGATGGCTCCACATACAGTCCTGTACATAGTATGATGGCTCCACATACAGCCCTGTACATAGTATGATGGCTCCACATACAGCCCTGTACATAGTATGATGGCTCCACATACAGCCCTGCACATAGTATGATGACTCCACATACAGCCCTGTACATAGTATGATGGCTCCACATACAGTCCTGTACATAGTATGATGGCTCCACATACAGTCCTGTACATAGTATGATGGCTCCACATACAGCCCTGTACATAGTATGATGGCTCCACATACAGCCCTGTACATAGTATGATGACTCCACATACAGCCCTGTACATAGTATGATGGCTCCACATACAGCCCTGTACATAGTATGATGGCTCCACATACAGCCCTGTACATAGTATGATGACTCCACATACAGCCCTGTACATAGTATGATGGCTCCACATACAGCCCTGTACATAGTATGATGGCTCCACATACAGCCCTGCACATAGTATGATGACTCCACATACAGCCCTGCACATAGTATGATGACTCCACATACAGCCCTGTACATAGTATGATGACTCCACATACAGTCCTGTACATAGTATGATGGCTCCACATACAGCCCTGTACATAGTATGATGGCTCCACATACAGCCCTGCACAAAGTATGATGACTCCACATACAGCCCTGCACATAGTATGATGGCTCCACATACAGCCCTGCACATAGTATGATGACTCCACATACAGCCCTGTACATAGTATGATGACTCCACATACAGCCCTGTACATAGTATGATGGCTCCACATACAGCCCTGTACATAGTATGATGACTCCACATACAGTCCTGTACATAGTATGATGACTCCACATACAGTCCTGTACATAGTATGATGGCTCCACATACAGTCCTGCACATAGTATGATGGCTCCACATACAGCCCTGCACATAGTATGATGACTCCACATACAGCCCTGTACATAGTATGATGGCTCCACATACAGCCCTGTACATAGTATGATGACTACACATACAGCCCTGCACATAGTATGATGGCTCCACATACAGTCCTGTACATAGTATGATGGCTCCACATACAGTCCTGTACATAGTATGATGGCTCCACATACAGTCCTGTACATAGTATGATGACTCCACATACAGCCCTGTACATAGTATGATGGCTCCACATACAGTCCTGTACATAGTATGATGACTCCACATACAGTCCTGTACATAGTATGATGGCTCCACATACAGTCCTGTACATAGTATGATGGCTCCACATACAGTCCTGTACATAGTATGATGGCTCCACATACAGTCCTGTACATAGTATGATGACTCCACATACAGCCCTGTACATAGTATGATGGCTCCACATACAGTCCTGTACATAGTATGATGACTCCACATACAGTCCTGTACATAGTATGATGGCTCCACATACAGTCCTGTACATAGTATGATGACTCCACATACAGTCCTGTACATAGTATGATGGCTCCACATACAGTCCTGTACATAGTATGATGGCTCCACATACAGTCCTGCACATAGTATGATGACTCCACATACAGTCCTGTACATAGTATGATGGCTCCACATACAGTCCTGTACATAGTATGATGGCTCCACATACAGCCCTGTACATAGTATGATGGCTCCACATACAGCCCTGTACATAGTATGATGGCTCCACATACAGTCCTGTACATAGTATGATGGCTCCACATACAGCCCTGTACATAGTATGATGGCTCCACATACAGTCCTGTACATAGTATGATGGCTCCACATACAGCCCTGTACATAGTATGATGACTCCACATACAGTCCTGCACATAGTATGATGGCTCCACATACAGTCCTGTACATAGTATGATGGCTCCACATACAGCCCTGTACATAGTATGATGACTCCACATACAGCCCTGTACATAGTATGATGGCTCCACATACAGTCCTGTACATAGTATGATGGCTCCACATACAGCCCTGTACATAGTATGATGACTCCACATACAGTCCTGCACATAGTATGATGGCTCCACATACAGTCCTGCACATAGTATGATGGCTCCACATACAGTCCTGTACATAGTATGATGGCTCCACATACAGCCCTGTACATAGTATGATGGCTCCACATACAGCCCTGTACATAGTATGATGACTCCACATACAGCCCTGTACATAGTATGATGGCTCCACATACAGTCCTGTACATAGTATGATGGCTCCACATACAGCCCTGTACATAGCATGATGACTCCACATACAGTCCTGCACATAGTATGATGGCTCCACATACAGTCCTGTACATAGTATGATGGCTCCACATACAGTCCTGTACATAGTATGATTGCTCCACATACAGTCCTGTACATAGTATGATGGCTCCACATACAGCCCTGTACATAGTATGATGGCTCCACATACAGCCCTGTACATAGTATGATGACTCCACATACAGTCCTGTACATAGTATGATGACTCCACATACAGCCCTGTACATAGTATGATGGCTCCACATACAGTCCTGTACATAGTATGATGGCTCCACATACAGCCCTGTACATAGTATGATGGCTCCACATACAGCCCTGTACATAGTATGATGGCTCCACATACAGCCCTGTACATAGTATGATGGCTCCACATACAGCCCTGTACATAGTATGATGGCTCCACATACAGTCCTGTACATAGTATGATTGCTCCACATACAGTCCTGTACATAGTATGATGGCTCCACATACAGTCCTGTACATAGTATGATTGCTCCACATACAGTCCTGTACATAGTATGATGGCTCCACATACAGCCCTGTACATAGTATGATGACTCCACATACAGCCCTGTACATAGTATGATGGCTCCACATACAGTCCTGTACATAGTATGATGGCTCCACATACAGCCCTGTACATAGTATGATGGCTCCACATACAGCCCTGTACATAGTATGATGGCTCCACATACAGTCCTGTACATAGTATGATGGCTCCACATACAGCCCTGTACATCGTATGATGGCTCCACATACAGCCCTGTACATAGTATGATGACTCCACATACAGCCCTGTACATAGTATGATGGCTCCACATATAGCCCTGCACATAGTATGATGACTCCACATACAGTCCTGTACATAGTATGATGGCTCCACATATAGCCCTGCACATAGTATGATGACTCCACATACAGCCCTGCACATAGTATGATGACTCCACATACAGCCCTGTACATAGTATGATGGCTCCACATACAGCCCTGTACATAGTATGATGACTCCACATACAGCCCTGCACAAAGTATGATGGCTCCACATACAGCCCTGTACATAGTATGATGGCTCCACATACAGCCCTGTACATAGTATGATGACTCCACATACAGCCCTGTACATAGTATGATGGCTCCACATACAGCCCTGCACATAGTATGATGACTCCACATACAGCCCTGCACATAGTATGATGACTCCACATACAGCCCTGTACATAGTATGATGGCTCCACATACAGCCCTGTACATAGTATGATGACTCCACATACAGTCCTGTACATAGTATGATGACTCCACATACAGTCCTGTACATAGTATGATGGCTCCACATACAGTCCTGCACATAGTATGATGACTCCACATACAGTCCTGCACATAGTATGATGACTCCACATACAGCCCTGTACATAGTATGATGGCTCCACATACAGCCCTGTACATAGTATGATGACTCCACATACAGTCCTGTACATAGTATGATGACTCCACATACAGTCCTGTACATAGTATGATGGCTCCACATACAGTCCTGCACATAGTATGATGACTCCACATACAGTCCTGTACATAGTATGATGACTCCACATACAGTCCTGTACATAGTATGATGGCCCCACATACAGTCCTGTACATAGTATGATGGCTCCACATACAGCCCTGTACATAGTATGATGGCTCCACATACAGTCCTGTACATAGTATGATGACTCCACATACAGCCCTGCACATAGTATGATGGCCCCACATACAGTCCTGTACATAGTATGATGGCTCCACATACAGCCCTGTACATAGTATGATGGCTCCACATACAGCCCTGTACATAGTATGATGACTCCACATACAGCCCTGCACATAGTATGATGGCTCCACATACAGTCCTGTACATAGTATGATGGCTCCACATACAGTCCTGTACATAGTATGATGGCTCCACATACAGCCCTGTACATAGTATGATGGCTCCACATACAGTCCTGTACATAGTATGATGACTCCACATACAGTCCTGTACATAGTATGATGGCTCCACATACAGTCCTGTACATAGTATGATGGCTCCACATACAGCCCTGTACATAGTATGATGGCTCCACATACAGCCCTGTACATAGTATGATGGCTCCACATACAGCCCTGTACATAGTATGATGACTCCACATACAGCCCTGTACATAGTATGATGGCTCCACATACAGTCCTGTACATAGTATGATGGCTCCACATACAGTCCTGTACATAGTATGATGGCTCCACAAACAGCCCTGTACATAGTATGATGGCTCCACATACAGTCCTGTACATAGTATGATGGCTCCACATACAGTCCTGTACATAGTATGATGACTCCACATACAGTCCTGTACATAGTATGATGGCTCCACATACAGCCCTGTACATAGTATGATGGCTCCACATACAGCCCTGTACATAGTATGATGACTCCACATACAGCCCTGTACATAGTATGATGGCTCCACATACAGTCCTGTACATAGTATGATGGCTCCACATACAGTCCTGTACATAGTATGATGGCTCCACAAACAGCCCTGTAGATAGTATGATGGCTCCACATACAGTCCTGTACATAGTATGATGGCTCCACATACAGTCCTGTACATAGTATGATGGCTCCACATACAGTCCTGTACATAGTATGATGACTCCACATACAGTCCTGTACATAGTATGATGGCTCCACATACAGTCCTGTACATAGTATGATGACTCCACATACAGTCCTGTACATAGTATGATGGCTCCACATACAGCCCTGTACATAGTATGATGGCTCCACATACAGTCCTGTACATAGTATGATGGCTCCACATACAGTCCTGTACATAGTATGATGGCTCCACATACAGTCCTGTACATAGTATGATGGCTCCACATACAGCCCTGTACATAGTATGATGGCTCCACATACAGTCCTGTACATAGTATGATGGCTCCACATACAGTCCTGTACATAGTATGATGGCTCCACATACAGTCCTGTACATAGTATGATGGCTCCACATACAGTCCTGTACATAGTATGATGGCTCCACAAACAGCCCTGTACATAGTATGATGGCTCCACATACAGTCCTGTACATAGTATGATGGCTCCACATACAGTCCTGTACATAGTATGATGGCTCCACATACAGTCCTGTACATAGTATGATGGCTCCACATACAGTCCTGTACATAGTATGATGGCTCCACATACAGTCCTGTACATAGTATGATGGCTCCACATACAGTCCTGTACATAGTATGATGGCTCCACATACAGTCCTGTACATAGTATGATGGCTCCACATACAGTCCTGTACATAGTATGATGGCTCCACATACAGCCCTGTACATAGTATGATGACTTCTCATACAGTCCTATACATAGTATGATTGCTCCACATGCAGCCCTGTACATAGTATGATGGCTCCACATACAGTCCTGTACATAGTATGATGGCTCCACATACAGTCCTGTACATAGTATGATGGCCCCACATACAGTCCTGCACATAGTATGATGGCTCCACATACAGCCCTGTACATAGTATGATGGCTCCACATACAGCCCTGTACATAGTATGATGGCTCCACATACAGTCCTGTACATAGTATGATGGCTCCACATACAGCCCTGTACATAGTATGATGGCTCCACATACAGTCCTGTACACAGTATGATGGCTCCACATACAGCGCTGTACATAGTATGATGGCTCCACATACAGCCCTGTACATAGTATGATGGCTCCACATACAGTCCTGTACATAGTATGATGGCTCCACATACAGCCCTGTACATAGTATGATGGCTCCACATACAGTCCTGTACATAGTATGATGGCTCCACATACAGCCCTGTACATAGTATGATGGCTCCACATACAGCCCTGTACATAGTATGATGGCTCCACATACAGTCCTGTACATAGTATGATGGCTCCACATACAGCCCTGTACATAGTATGATGGCTCCACATACAGTCCTGTACATAGTATGATGACTCCACATACAGTCCTGTACATAGTATGATGACTCCACATACAGTCCTGTACATAGTATGATGGCCCCACATACAGTCCTGTACAAAGTATGATGGCTCCACATACAGTCCTGTACATAGTATGATGGCTCCACATACAGTCCTGTACATAGTATGATGTCTCCACATACAGCCCTGTACATAGTATGATGGCTCCACATACAGCCCTGTACATAGTATGATGGCTCTACATACAGTCCTGTACATAGTATGATGGGTCCACATACAGCCCTGTACATAGTATGATGGCTCCACATACAGCCCTGTACATAGTATGATGGCTCTACATACAGTCCTGTACATAGTATGATGGGTCCACATACAGCCCTGTACATAGTATGATGACTCCACATACAGTCCTGTACATAGTATGATGGCTCCACATACAGCCCTGTACATAGTATGATGGCTCCACATACAGCCCTGTACACAGTATGATGGCTCCACATACAGTCCTGTACATAGTATGATGGCTCCACATACAGCCCTGTACATAGTATGATGGCTCCACATACAGCCCTGTACATAGTATGATGGCTCCACATACAGCCCTGCACATAGTATGATGGCTCCACATACAGCCCTGCACATAGTATGATGACTCCACATACAGTCCTGCACATAGTATGATGGCTCCACATACAGTCCTGTACATAGTATGATGGCTCCACATACAGTCCTGTACATAGTATGATGACTCCACATACAGCCCTGTACATAGTATGATGGCTCCACATACAGTCCTGCACATAGTATGATGACTCCACATACAGCCCTGCACATAGTATGATGACTCCACATACAGTCCTGCACATAGTATGATGACTCCACATACAGTCCTGCACATAGTATGATGGCTCCACATACAGTCCTGTACATAGTATGATGGCTCCACATACAGTCCTGTACATAGTATGATGGCTCCACATACAGTCCTGTACATAGTATGATGGCTCCACATACAGTCCTGTACATAGTAAGATGTCTCCACATACAGACCTGTACATAGTATGATGGCTCCACATACAGTCCTGTACATAGTATGATGGCTCCACATACAGCCCTGTACATAGTATGATGGCTCCACATACAGTCCTGTACATAGTATGATGGCTCCACATACAGCCCTGTACATAGTATGATGGCTCCACATACAGTCCTGTACATAGTATGATGGCTCCACATACAGCCCTGTACATAGTATGATGGCTCCACATACAGCCCTGTACATAGTATGATGGCTCCACATACAGCCCTGTACATAGTATGATGGCTCCACATACAGTCCTGTACATAGTATGATGGCTCCACATACAGTCCTGTACATAGTATGATGGCTCCACATACAGTCCTGTACATAGTATGATGTCTCCACATACAGCCCTGTACATAGTATGATGGCTCCACATACAGCCCTGTACATAGTATGATGGCTCCACATACAGTCCTGTACATAGTATGATGTCTCCACATACAGTCCTGTACATAGTATGATGACTCCACATACAGCCCTGTACATAGTATGATGGCTCCACATACAGCCCTGTACATAGTATGATGGCTCCACATACAGTCCTGTACATAGTATGATGGCTCCACATACAGTCCTGTACATAGTATGATGGCTCCACATACAGTCCTGTACATAGTATGATGTCTCCACATACAGCCCTGTACATAGTATGATGGCTCCACATACAGCCCTGTACATAGTATGATGGCTCCACATACAGTCCTGTACATAGTATGATGTCTCCACATACAGTCCTGTACATAGTATGATGGCTCCACATACAGTCCTGTACATAGTATGATGGCTCCACATACAGTCCTGTACATAGTATGATGGCTCCACATACAGCCCTGTACATAGTATGATGTCTCCACATACAGCCCTGTACATAGTATGATGGCTCCACATACAGCCTTGTACATAGTATGATGGCTCCACATACAGCCCTGTACATAGTATGATGACTCCACATACAGCCCTGTACATAGTATGATGGCTCCACATACAGTCCTGTACATAGTATGATGGCTCCACATACAGCCCTGTACATAGTATGATGACTTCACATACAGTCCTGTACATGGTATGATGGCTCCACATACAGCCCTGTACATAGTATGATGGCTCCACATACAGCCCTGTACATGGTATGATGGCTCCACATACAGCCCTGTACATAGTATGATGGCTCCACATACAGCCCTGTACATAGTATGATGACTTCACATACAGTCCTGTACATGGTATGATGGCTCCACATACAGCCCTGTACATAGTATGATGACTTCACATACAGTCCTGTACATAGTATGATTGCTCCACATACAGCCCTGTACATAGTATGATGACTCCACATACAGCCCTGTACATAGTATGATGACTTCACATACAGTCCTGTACATAGTATGATTGCTCCACATACAGCCCTGTACATAGTATGATGGCTCCACATACAGCCCTGTACATAGTATGATGACTTCACATACAGTCCTGTACATAGTATGATGGCTCCACATACAGCCCTGTACATAGTATGATGACTCCACATACAGTCCTGTACATAGTATGATGACTTCACATACAGTCCTGTACATAGTATGATGGCTCCACATACAGCCCTGTACATAGTATGATGACTCCACATACAGTCCTGTACATAGTATGATGACTCCACATACAGCCCTGTACATAGTATGATGGCTCCACATACAGTCCTGTACATAGTATGATGACTCCACATACAGCCCTGTACATAGTATGATGACTTCACATACAGTCCTGTACATAGTATGATGGCTCCACATACAGCCCTGTACATAGTATGATGGCTCCACATACAGCCCTGTACATAGTATGATGACTCCACATACAGCCCTGTACATAGTATGATGACTTCTCATACAGTCCTATACATAGTATGATGGCTCCACATACAGCCCTGTACATAGTATGATGACTCCACATACAGTCCTGTACATAGTATGATGACTCCACATACAGCCCTGTACATAGTATGATGGCTCCACATACAGCCCTGTACATAGTATGATGACTCCACATACAGTCCTGTACATAGTATGATGACTCCACATACAGCCCTGTACATAGTATGATGGCTCCACATACAGTCCTGTACATAGTATGATGACTCCACATACAGTCCTGTACATAGTATGATGACTTCACATACAGTCCTGTACATAGTATGATGGCTCCACATACAGCCCTGTACATAGTATGATGACTCCACATACAGTCCTGTACATAGTATGATGACTCCACATACAGCCCTGTACATAGTATGATGGCTCCACATACAGTCCTGTACATAGTATGATGACTCCACATACAGCCCTGTACATAGTATGATGACTTCACATACAGTCCTGTACATAGTATGATGGCTCCACATACAGCCCTGTACATAGTATGATGGCTCCACATACAGCCCTGTACATAGTATGATGGCTCCACATACAGCCCTGTACATAGTATGATGACTCCACATACAGCCCTGTACATAGTATGATGGCTCCACATACAGTCCTGTACATAGTATGATGGCTCCACATACAGCCCTGTACATAGTATGATGGCTCCACATACAGCCCTGTACATAGTATGATGGCTCCACATACAGCCCTGTACATAGTATGATGACTTCACATACAGTCCTGTACATAGTATGATGGCTCCACATACAGCCCTGTACATAGTATGATGACTTCACATACAGCCCTGTACATAGTATGATGACTTCACATACAGTCCTGTACATAGTATGATGACTCCACATACAGCCCTGTACATAGTATGATTGCTCCACATACAGCCCTGTACATAGTATGATGGCTCCACATACAGTCCTGTACATAGTATGATGACTCCACATACAGCCCTGTACATAGTATGATGGCTCCACATACAGCCCTGTACATAGTATGATGGCTCCACATACAGCCCTGTACATAGTATGATGGCTCCACATACATCCCTGTACATAGTATGATGACTTCACATACAGCCGTGTACATAGTATGATGGCTCCACATACAGTCCTGTACATAGTATGATGACTTCTCATACAGTCCTATACATAGTATGATTGCTCCACATACAGTCCTGTACATAGTATGATGGCTCCACATACAGCCCTGTACATAGTATGATGACTCCACATACAGCCCTGTACATAGTATGATGACTTCTCATACAGTCCTATACATAGTATGATTGCTCCACATACAGCCCTGTACATAGTATGATGACTCCACATACAGCCCTGTACATAGTATGATGACTCCACATACAGCCCTGTACATAGTATGATTGCTCCACATACAGCCCTGTACATAGTATGATGGCTCCACATACAGTCCTGTACATAGTATGATGGCTCCACATACAGCCCTGTACATAGTATGATTGCTCCACATACAGCCCTGTACATAGTATGATGGCTCCACATACAGTCCTGTACATAGTATGATGGCTCCACATACAGCCCTGTACATAGTATGATGACTCCACATACAGTCCTGTACATAGTATGATGGCTCCACATACAGTCCTGTACATAGTATGACGGCTCCACATACAGTCCTGTACATAGCATGATGACTCCACATACAGTCCTGTACATAGTATGATGACTCCACATACAGTCCTGTACATAGTATGATGACTCCACATACAGCCCTGTACATAGTATGATGGCTCCACATACAGCCCTGTACATAGTATGATGGCTCCACATACAGCCCTGTACATAGTATGATGGCTCCACATACAGCCCTGTACATAGTATGATGGCTCCACATACAGCCCTGTACATAGTATGATGGCTCCACATACAGCCCTGTACATAGTATGATGACTCCACATACAGCCCTGTACATAGTATGATGGCTCCACATACAGCCCTGTACATAGTATGATGACTTCACATACAGTCCTGTACATAGTATGATGGCTCCACATACAGCCCTGTACATAGTATGATGACTTCACATACAGTCCTGTACATAGTATGATGGCTCCACATACAGCCCTGTACATAGTATGATGGCTCCACATACAGCCCTGTACATAGTATGATGGCTCCACATACAGCCCTGTACATAGTATGATGACTCCACATACAGTCCTGTACATAGTATGATGGCCCCACATACAGCCCTGTACATAGTATGATGGGTCCACATACAGCCCTGTACATAGTATGATGGCTCCACATACAGTCCTGTACATAGTATGATGGCCCCACATACAGCCCTGTACATAGTATGATGGCCCCACATACAGCCCTGTACATAGTATGATGGCTCCACATACAGCCCTGTACATAGTATGATGGCCCCACATACAGCCCTGTACATAGTATGATGGCTCCACATACAGCCCTGTACATAGTATGATGGCTCCACATACAGCCCTGTACATAGTATGATGGCTCCACATACAGCCCTGTACATAGTATGATGGCTCCACATACAGCCCTGTACATAGTATGATGACTCCACATACAGTCCTGTACATAGTATGATGGCTCCACATACAGTCCTGTACATAGTATGATGGCTCCACATACAGCCCTGTACATAGTATGATGGCTCCACATACAGTCCTGTACATAGTATGATGGCTCCACATACAGCCCTGTACATAGTATGACGGCTCCACATACAGCCCTGTACATAGTATGACGGCTCCACATACAGTCCTGTACATAGTATGATGGCTCCACATACAGTCCTGTACATAGTATGACGGCTCCACATACAGTCCTGTACATAGTATGATGACTCCACATACAGCCCTGTACATAGTATGATGGCTCCACATACAGCCCTGTACATAGTATGATGGCTCCACATACAGCCCTGTACATAGTATGATGGCTCCACATACAGCCCTGTACATAGTATGACGGCCCCCATATAGAATCATAGAGTCAGAGTGGTAGAGTTGGAGGGGACCTCCTGGGTCATCTGGTCCAACCCCCTGCTCAAAGCAGGATTCACTAAACCCTCTCAGATAGATGTTTGTCCAGCCTCTGTTTTAAGACGTCCATTGAAGGGGAACTCACCACCTCTCGTGGCCGCCTGTTCCACTCATTGATCACCCTCACTGTCAAAAAGTTTTTTCTAATATCTAATCTGTGTCTCCTGCCATTCAGTTTCATCCCATTGCTTCCAGTCTTTCCTTGTGCAAATGAGAATAAAGATGATCCTTCTTCAATGTGACAGCCCTTGAGATATTTGTAGACAGCTATTAAGTCTCCTCTCAGTCTTCTTTTTTGCAAGCTAAACACTCCCAAATCCTGTAACCGTTCCTCATAGGACATGGTTTGCAGACCGGTCAGCATTCCGGTCGCTCTTCTTCACGTGATCTAGACTGTATGCTTCTGTTAATACATCCCAAAATTGTATTTGCCTTTTTTGCTGCTGCATCACAGTGTTGACTCATGTTCAGTCTATGATCTATTAGTATACCTAAGTCTTTTTCACATGTACTGTTGCTTAGCTCTATTCCTCCCATTCTGTATATGCTTTTTTCATTTTTATTGCCCAGATGTAGTACTTTGCATTTTTCCCTGTTAAAAACCATTCTGTTAGTTGCTGCCCACTGCTCCAGTTTATTTAGGTCTTTTTGAATCCTCTCTCTCTCTTCTCTAGTGTTAGCTATCCCTCCTAGCTTTGTGTCATCAGCAAATTTAATCAGTTTACCCTCAATTCCTTCACCTAAATCATTGATAAAGATGATATAATAGTCACCTTGGTATGATGGCCCCCACATACAATGGCCCCCTTGGTATGATGGCCCCCACATACAATGGCCCCCTTGGTATGATGGCCTCCACATATAATGGCCCCCTTGGTATGATGGCCCCCGCATATAATGGCCCCCTTGGTATGATGGCCCCCACATACAATGGCCCCCTTGGTATGATGGCCCCACAAAGTACTGTTTACCTTTTTTCCTGCAGTTCCGGCGAGGCCGCTGCTGCTTTGTGTGCGGGCGACCTGGGGCCACGGGTGGGAGAGCAGAGTGCATGCTCTCTGCTCACAGAATGCGCTGACACTTAGCAGTGTCAGTGCGTTCCCAGCTCCAGCCACCTGTGTGCGTCACAGCGTTCGCTGTGTGCGCGAGCGCCCTGCCCCCGGTGATGCCGAGCTACCTGGGCAGGCACCCAGAAAATTAAAGGGGCCGGCAGCCGTAAAAACGGGCTGGCGGCCCCCCAAGCAGTGCCACACCGCGGCCCACCGGGAAAGTGCCCAGTAGGGCAGATTAGCAATGCTGCTGTGGCCCCTCACTGGGCTGATTGTCCACACTGCAGGTGAGGTAGGCATAGTAAGAACACTGGCGGCCCAGGCTACATCCATTTGCTCGGGGGCCAGGGGGCAGCGGGGGGCTATATGGCCTGGGCCGTGACATCTCCAACATATATCTTCAGCAGGGACCTTGGGCATTACCTCCCCCAACCCTTTGGCCCTTGGACGCTCTATCCCTTTTTGGGCCTCCGCCCCCTGGTGAGTTCCCCACTATGGAGTGAGCTGCTTTACCAAGGAACCCTCGGCCCCCTGATACCTCTCGACCAGACCAACCAGTTCATCAGCGTTCCGGGGATCACCCTGGGCAACCCAAGTCTGTATTGGCCTGGGCAGGGAATGCACGAACCGCTCCATAACCACTCGCTCTACGCACTGCGCAGTAGTAGAGGACTCTGGCTGCAAGTCATTTTTGGACCGCGTGCGCAGTAGCATCTATCGGTTGACGAGAAATGCTACTGAGCAAACGCTGCTAGCGGTACCATTTCTCTGGAGAAAAAGAAATTTGCCTGCAGCAGTATGGCACCACGGGCCGCGCTTGCACAGTAGCATCTCTCGGCGAACAAGAGATGCTACTGCGCATGTGCGGGCGGCGGGGCCGATTTGCTACACGTAAATTTCTAGATTTCTACCACAATTACAAAGACAGTATTTAAAATAGGAGGCAGGTCACTGAAGGCACAGTGACCTGTCAGAAGGCAGAGATAGGAATACATTAGCAGAGCACCAGTTATAGCTCCTCCTCACAGGTTGCCCCAAAGCACGAGCATCTCATTATCTCAGGAATGAAAATAAAGATTAAAAAAGAACCACAGGACGGATTTCATCAACAAAGGTATCATTTTAATCAGTGTAATGGCGCCCACCTCGCAGTGTATGTGGTTCACTAAGCACAATCCTGCTGACAGGTGCGCTTTAAATTACCAAACCATAGTAATATATAAAGTGACAAGTGCCTCGGTATAGTTATGATTTAGGTAACAAAAAGAAATATACACCGTCATCTCATAGATCTACTTGTCATTATTATAGAGAAATGCCATAATAAGCACCAAAGAAAAGAGGGTCAAGGTGAATAATTGCACTTACATAGATAGAAGGTGGTACACATGAGGTTCTGATGAAGAAAGGGCGAAACGCGCGTTGGGGCGACGGGGACCTTATAAGTTTAAAACTAACTCCTTTTCCTCAACCTAAAAATAAAGAAGTGAATAACATAACAAAAGGGAGGTATATTTGTTATTTCTACACCCATAAAAGTCTGATTGTGCTGTTAGCTAATCGTCTGCAAAAGCTTTCAGCCATTTCAGGGACATTTGACTAATGTTATATGGTTTACTGCTATCATCTTTTACATATAGATATTATGGTCACAGTGTTTGTTGTACTTTGCTGACATCTTTTGGCCATTGTTATAATAATGTTGAAGCTGTAATTCCCACAATGCCTCTCTCTATTTAACTCCTTCTATCTTGTTTCCTCACATCCTTTCTTGTGGTCAGAGCCATATTGGCAACACGTGCATTAGGACTTTAGAGAGGATTCTCGTGTCACCTCTACGCTCCACCTTCCACGTTCTACCTCATCTTCATCCCTTCATCTTCCCTCATCTCATCAAGGTGCTGTGAATTAAAGTTCTTAAAATTCTTCACTATCACTACATCGTCCTTCCCGGATTTACCACATGCAGTCGGTCAAGAATAAGGGTGGAGGTTAGCGAGTAACACTACCTGTCATTGCATGTACAGAGATCCGTGCTCACATCCCCCAGACACATCTCACCCACGTACATCGGTGGCAGAATACTGATTCATTGTAATATAAAATTAATTAACCCATAAATGATATAAAGACCAAAAAATGAAGTGCCAGACATGCAGTTTTTTTAGTTGCTGCAAGTCTAAAAAAAAAAAAATGCAATAAAAAGTTATAAAATCATATGTACTCCAAAATGGTAGCAATAAAACCTACAGCTACCTCCACAGAGAAGTATAATAGTAGTTGGCAACAAAAAACAAATGTTTTTACAAAATTCTGAATTTTAAAAATCAGTTTTGTATATATATAATACATAATCATACTGAACTGCCGTACAAAACTCAAACAGGCGGAATTGCGGTTTATTTTCAACATTTTACACTTGGTCTTATTTTTTCCCACTTTTTTGTACCTTGAACGGTAAAATAAACACTGTTGTGTAAGGTGACTGTCAGACACCTAGTGTCTGGGAGATAAACTTGGAGTAATGCCTTAGTGCATATAGGACTAAAAGGGATTAATCATCCATGACAGGTTGATTATGAGCAGCTAAATGGCTGCTCACCATGTCTCCTCCCCTGGGTGTGATTCACTGGGTAAATTGAGAGCTGTTTGTCTCACACATGCTGGGGGTATGGAGGTTGCAGATCGCCTGGATTGTGTTAATTTGCTAAAGGACTAAGAAGCCAGCTGGGCTAACCAGCACTATTGTATGGACTTATTACTTTATGTTTTACTTGCTGCTGGACAAAGGTGGTATTTAAGTTTTCTGTGATGTGGTTTATGAGGACTGAAATAAACCAGCCGGACTTTAAATAGTAAAGGTTCCTGTTATTCCTCGGATCGCCTCCAAGTGAGTAGCATTGTTACATTTGGTTTAGAATGCGGGCAGCGTTCCTAGGGAACACGTGTGATTACTACAGAAGTACTGCATGTCGTGGGTGACGGTGGCTATAGGCCACGGAGCAGCATCAGGCAGCATGGAGGACCTGATTAAACACCTGGTGCAAGCCCATCAGCTGCAACCGCAACAGCTACAGCCGCGACAGCTGGCACAACAGACAAGTAAACTGCTTCAGCAAAAGCTGCAGATTGAATTACAGAGGAGGTTCAAGGCATGGTAGCAGCTCTGACTCCCAAAGTCAGCTGATGATTTTTCTATCCGGAAGGCGGTGAGGAGAGCCCTGCAGGAAATTTTTCTGTGATGCGGTTTATGAGGACTTAAATAAACCAGCCAGACTTTAAATACAAACGGTTCCTGTTTTACCTCCCATCGCTCCCAAGTGAGTATCATTGTTACAGATTTCATCAGCATTCACCTTAAAACTGCACCATGGCAGTCACTCTGTTGCAGATTATCCCAAAGTCATGTGTCATAATGCGTTCCCATTAGTCCAGAGAAGTGGTGGTCTAAGAGAAGCCAGGACCCTGGGCAGTTTAGAAGGTGTGCCCCCCCCCTCTCGATACTCGATGTATCACATCACATGTCAAAGCGCATCGCACAACAGAATACATAACCTAGCGCTATTCATAATAGAGCAGGGGGGAGATTAATTTTCCCAAGGGGCCATATGAGAGACTGTTGTGGAGGATGCACCAAAAGGCTGAAACTAATTCTGCTCAATATTAATATTAACATATTATTTATAATTGTTTTTCTATATTAATTGTATGACTTAATATTGAGCAGAATTAAGTATGCTGACATCCCCTGTATACAGTATGAGCCCCCACATAGCCCCCTCAATCAACAACCAAAGCAGTCAACCCATGGGGCCCTTAAACATGTAAACCATAACAAATAAAAACATTAAAAAATTCTCTGTTTAGTTAGTTTAAAAACCCATATACCTCATAGTAATGTTTCTATGGATATGGACTATCATATATATATATATATATATATATATATATATATATATATATATATATATATATATATATTGTACGTGGGGGCTCATACTGTATATAGGGGATATCAGCATACTTAATTCTGCTCAATATGAAGTCATACAATTAATATAAAAAAATGATAATTAATATGTTAATATTAATATTGAGCAGAATTAGTTTCAGCCTTTTGATGTGGCCTCCACAACAGTCTCTCGTGAGGCCCGTTGGTAATGTATATGTGTGTATGTGTGTGTGTGTATATATATATATATATATATATATATATATATATATATATATATATATATATACATATATATATATATATACATATATATATATATATATACACAATGGGGAAAAAAGTATTTAGTCAGCCGTCAATTGTGCAAGTTCTCCCACTTAAAAGGATGAGCGAGGCCTGTAATTGACATCATAGGTCGACCTCAACTATGAGAGACAAAATGAGAAAACAAATCCTGAAAATCACATTGTCCGATTTGGAAAGAATTTTTTTTTTCAAATTTTGGTGGAAAATAAGTATTTGGTCAATTACAAACAAGCAAGATTTCTGTCTCTCCCAGACCTGTAACTTCTTCTTTAAGAGGCTCCTCTGTCCTCCACTCATTTACCTGTAGTACTGCCTCCTCTGTCCTCCGCTCATTACCTGTAGTACTGGCTCCTCTGTCCTCCACTCATTTACCTGTAGTACTGGCTCCTCTGTCCTCCACTCATTACCTGTAGTACTGGCTCCTCTGTCCTCCACTCATTTACCTGTAGTACTGGCTCCTCTGTCCTCCACTCATTACCTGTAGTACTGGCTCCTCTGTCCTCCACTCATTACCTGTAGTACTGGCACCTGTTTGAACTTGTTATCAGTATAAAAGACACCTTTCCGCATCCTCATACAGTCACACTCCAAACTCCACCATGGTGAAGACCAAAGAGCTGTCGAAGGACACCAGAAACAAAATTGTAGCCCTGCACCAGGCTGGGAAGACTGAATCTGCAATAGGCGAGCAGCTTGGTGTGAAGAAATCAACTGTGGGAGCAATAATTAGAAAATGTGACATACAAGACCACTGATAATCTCCATCGATCTGGGGCTCCACACAAGATCTCACCCCGTGGGGTCAAAATGATCTCAAGAACGGTGAGCAAAAATTCTAGATCCACACGGGGGACCTAGTGAATGACCTGCAGAGAGCTGGGACCAATGTTACACAGGCTACCATCAGTAACACACTACTCCGCCAGGGATCCTGCAGAGCCAGACGTGTCCCCCTGCTTAAGCCATTACATGTCTGGGTCCCATACCTACTGTGAAGCATGGGGGTGGCAACATCATGCTTTGGGGCTGTTTCTCTGCCAAGGGACCAGGACGACTGATCCGTGTACATGAAAGAATGAATGGGGCCATGTATCGTGAGATTTTGAGTGCAAACCTCCTTCCATCAGCAAAGGCATTGAAGATGAAATGTGGCTGGGTCTTTCAGCATGACCATGATCCCAAGCACACCGCCAGGGCAATGAAGGAGTGGCTTTGTAAGAAGCATTTCAAGGTCCTGGAGTGGCCTAGCCAGTCTCCACATCTAAACCCTATAGAAAACCTTTGGAGGGAGCTGAAAGTCCGTGTTTCCCAGCGACAGCCCCAAAACATCACCGCTCTAGAGGAGATCTGCATGGAGGAATGGGCCAACATACCAGCAACAGTGTGTGCCAACCTTGTGAAGACTTACAGAAAAAGTTTCACCTCTGTCATTGCCTACAAAGGATATATAACAAAGTATTGAGAACTTTTGTAATTGACCAAATACTTATTTTCCACCAAAATTTAAAAAAAAAAGTTCTTTCCAAATCGGACAATGTGATTTTCAGGATTTGTTTTCTCATTTTGTCTCTCATAGCTGAGGTCGACCTATGATGTCAATTACAGGCCTCGCTCATCTTTTTAAGTGGGAGAACTTGCACAATTGGTGGCTGACTAAATACTTTTTTCCCCATTGTACATATATACAGTACAGACGAAAAGTTTGGACACATCTTCTCATTTAAAGATTTTTCTGTATTTTCATGACTATGAAAATTGTACATTCACACTGAAGGCATCAAAACTATGAATTAACACATGTGGAATTATATACTTAACAAAAAAGTGTGAAACAACTGAAAATATGTCTTATATTCTAGGTTCTTCAAAGTAGCCACCTTTTGCTTTGATGACTGCTTTGCACACTCTTGGCATTCTCTTGATGAGCTTCAAGAGGTAGTCACCGGAAATGGTCTTCCAACAATCTTGAAGGAGTTCCCAGAGATGCTTAGCACTTGTTGGCCCTTTTGCCTTCACTCTGCGGTCCAGCTCACCACAAACCATCTCGATTGGGTTCAGGTCTGGTGACTGTGGAGGCCAGGTCATCTGGCGTAGCCCCCATCACTCTCTTTCTTGGTCAAATAGCCCTTACACAGCCTGGAGGTGTGTTTGGGGTCATTGTCCTGTTGAAAAATAAATGATGGTCCAACTAAACACAAACCGGATGGAATAGCATGCCGCTGCAAGATGCTGTGGTAGCCATGCTGGTTCAGTATGCCTTCAATTTTGAATAAATCCCCAACAGTGTCACCAGCAATGCACCCCCACACCATCACACCTCCTCCTCCATGCTTCACGGTGGGAACCAGGCATGTAGAGTCCATCCGTTCACCTTTTCTGCGTCGCACAAAGACACGGTGGTTGGAACCAAAGATCTCAAATTTGGACTCATCAGACCAAAGCACAGATTTCCACTGGTCTAATGTCCATTCCTTGTGTTCTTTAGCCCAAACAAGTCTCTTCTGCTTGTTGCCTGTCCTTAGCAGAAGAGAAGGTGTGTCCAAACTTTTGGTCTGTACTGTATATATATATATATATATATATATATGTATGTACAGACAATATAAACAATACAATGTATGACATTTCAACAGTTACAGGAGGAGTGAGGGTCCTGCTCGCAAGCTTACAATCTATATGGAAATAGGGGGACACAATAGGAAGAACATGGTCATCAGTCAGAATTTGTCTAAGGGCATTTACCGTGTGGTATTTGGGGGCATGGAGGATGTGGAGACAGGTGAATAGGCAGGAGCAGATTAAGATTAACATTTAGGAGGGGACAGGGGAGAGTTAGGTTGGTGAGTTGAGGTGATAGGCTTGTCTAAACAGATGTGTTTTTACATACATATACATATATACCCTATATGGCCTAAACAGTTATGTACTTAGCTTAATGGCATCTTCTTCCGACGCGTTTTCCCCTCTTTTGGTCATTCAGTGGTTCATCAGGGAATTCCTTCAATCAGGACAAGAAAAGGAGACCACCATAAGCCGTACTGCAATAAGGATAACAGCTCAGAAGCCCAGGGCAATATGCCCCCACATGGCCCCTACATACAATATGAGCCCACACACAGTTCCCCTATATACAGTTTGAGCCTCTACATACAGTATGAGCCCCCGCACAGCCCCCTAGATACAGTATGAACCCTCACATAACCCCAAATATACAGTATGAGCCCCCTCATAGCCTCCAATATACAGTATGAGCCCCCACATAGCCTTCAATATACAGTATGAGCTTCCACATAGCCTCCTATATACAGTATGAGCCCTCACATAGCCTTCAATATATAGTATGAGCCTGCACATAGCTCCCTATCTATAGTATGAGCCCCACATAGCCTCCATATATACAGTATGAGCCCTGACATAGCCTCCTATATACAGTATAAGCCCCCACAAAGCCTCCTATATACAGAATAAGCACCCACATAGGCTCCTATATACAGTACGAGCCCTCACATAGCCCATATATATAGGCACACATCCCATACACATATTAATAAAAAAAAACAGATGCTAACCTTGCATGGCGCGTGCAGGCTGATGATGTCATTGCGTCGGCACGTCACAGCACAGGCGACAGGGGCTCTCGCGGAGCTGCGCTGCTATTCTGTATTGTCGGCAGCGGAGCTCCAGGAAAGCTCCCTGCCGGGATATGTGCACCACCATATTGAGGGCAATCTGGCCATGGGCTCCCCCGTAGCATCAGACCCCTGGCGGTAGCCCAGATTGCCCTCATAATCCGCCTATGGTCCAGGGCATGCATGGCTTAAATTGCATCAGATTTTGAGGTAAATAAGGATCCACATTAATTTCTTCCCTGGCTGGGATCCAAAAGAAAAAAAAAATAATAGAAAATAAATATAAATTCTACATTTAATGAGACACGTGATTTCTATGCAATTTTTATACAATGCAATTAAGAGGATTCAGTTGCTATTGCCTTGCAGGTGTCACCTCCCCCGCACATTAAATTCACCAGCGGCTTTCACATTACTGGAATCGTTACTGAGAACGACTCCAGGGCGCCATGGGAGGTCTGTGTCTTCTCTGCGTCATCTTACTCTTCTGTCTCGGTAAGAAAAAGGATTCCCTATTATTTTAGGATGATCTTGAAACCAAATATGGCTGCCTATTAAAGGGGCTATCTCATAATCAACACATATATCACTTATGCACAGGTTAGGTGATGAATGTACGATCAATGAGGGTCTGATCGCTGGGACCGTCTCCGATCATGAGAACGAGGATCCCAAAGAGCATCGTGTGAATGACGCCTTAGTGAGCATGTGCGACCACAGCTCTATTTACTATAGGATTGGTGGTCGCACATGCTCACAATCTCAAAAAAGAGATAAAACCTTGTATTTTGTGTGTATTATTGCCCTGCTAAAAATCACATCTAATGCCATTTGAATGATCACATTTAACAGTTTTGTATAACATTGGGTTTTCTAAAGTAAGAGTGGTAGTAGCGTAAAAAAAAGATAATTTAAGAAAGGATGACATACTTTTTGGCAGTGAGATATGGGATTAGTTTTCTTAAGATGCTTGTTGGCAATGGTGATGCCAGTCTTGTCTTGCTCGAGGCAGAAAGTTATTTTCTCACCGTTCTTCTCTGAAAGTTGTAGGAATATAGAGAGGTACACTTGCACCACATGATATGAGCGCTTTCATGATTATAATAATACCATGTCACCCTCTTAGTAATGACCATGTCAACTTTATAGTGTTAGCCTCATAGTAATGCCATAAAATCAGCCTCATAGTAATACCATGTAATCAGCCTCATAGTGATAAAATATAATCAGCATCTTGGTAATACCATATAATCAGCCTCATAGTAATACCATATAATCAGCCTCATAGTAATGCCATAAAATCAGCCTCATAGTAATACCATAGAATCAGCCTCATAGTAATACCATGTAATCAGCCTCATAGTAATACCATGTAATCAGCCTCATAGTAATACCATAGAATCAGCCTCATAGTGATAAAATATAATCAGCATCTTGGTAATACCATATACTCAGCCTCATTGTAATAACATAAAATCAGCCTCATAGTAATGCCATATAATCAGCCTCATTGTAATACCATATACTCAGCCTCATTGTAATAACATAAAATCAGCCTCATAGTAATACCATATAATCAGCCTCATAGTAATACCATAAAATCAGCCTCATAGTAATACCATATAATCAGCCTCATAGTAATACCATATACTCAGCCTCATAGTAATACCATATACTCAGCCTCATTGTAATAACATAAAATCAGCCTCATAGTAATACCATAGAATCAGCCTCATAGTAATACCATTTAATCAGCCTCATAGTAATACCATTTAATCAGCCTCATAGTAGTAGCATAGAATCAGCCTCATAGTAATACCATATACTCAGCCTCATTGTAATAACATAAAATCAGCCTCATAGTAATACCATAAAATCAGTCTCATAGTAATACCATTTAATCAGCCTCATAGTAATACCATTTAATCAGCCTCATAGTAGTAGCATAGAATCAGCCTCATAGTAATACTATAGAATCAGCCTCATAGTAATACCATTTAATCAGCCTCATAGTAATACCATTTAATCAGCCTCATAGTAATACCATTTAATCAGCCTCATAGTAATACCATCGAATCAGCCTCATAGTAATACCATCGAATCAGCCTCATTGTAATACCATTTAATCAGCCTCATTGTAATACCATTTAATCAGCCTCATAGTAATACCATCGAATCAGCCTCATAGTAATACCATAGAATCAGCCTCATAGTAATATCATAGAATCAGCCTCAAAGTAATGCCATATAATCAGCCTCATAGTAATACCATAGAATCAGCCTCATAGTAATACCATCAAATCAGCCTCATAGTAATACCATAGAATCAGCCTCATAGTAATATCATAGAATCAGCCTCATAGTAATACCATAGAATCAGCCTCATAGTATTACCATAGAATCAGCCTCATAGTAATACCATAGAATCAGCCTCATAGTAATACCGTGGAATCAGCCTCATAGTAATCTAATATATATAATTGCCTTATCCCGTCTGTCTCTCTTTCTGTCTGTCTGTCTTTCTGTCCTGGAAATCCCACGTCGCTGATTGGTCAGGCCGCGGTCAATCAGCGACGCGGGATTTCAGAACAAGATGGCGGCCTTTTAGCGGCTCACACTCACACGCTCACCCTCACACACTCACCCTCACACCCTCAGACACTCACCCTTAGACACTCACGCTCTCACGCTCTGACACTCACACTCTGACGCTCTGATGCTCACGCTCTGACGCTCACGCTCGGCTGCTCACGCTCGGACTCTCACGCTCACGCTCTGACGCTCACTCTCTGACGCTCACGCTCGGACACTCTGACGCTCACGCTCGGACGCTGGAATCTGAATTTCTTATTGATACAAATGCTATAATTTTTATTATGTATAACAGATATAAATAATTTATCTCACATAAAAAGACTCTAATTGATCAGAAGAGTAAAGCACCCATAGCGCTTTCCTCCTTGCCTGCATCTGGTACTGATGCTGAGCCTGTATTGTTGCCTACTTAAGGGTTGCAAGGCAACTTCCTTATAAGGTAAGATGCCCCTTTAAGATTAGAACACAAGTTTCCATTATGACATCACAATTAACCATCACTACTTCTACAAGTCTTTACACTCCTGTTGTCACTTTGACATTCCGGTGTCATTGCTGTTGGTGTGATAAGCCATATAGCTAGTCATATACTGACCGCACTTGGATTACTTGAAATGTCTGGAATTCCTCCAGACAGACTTCAGGTGTTAGCACTACTCCAGGGGATTCTTACCACCTATGACCCTGACTTTGTGCTACCACTACCCGATGGCGTCCTCAGCTTCACTTACCGGCTGGTTATGGAGCTTGTGAGAGATTGCCTGACCAAATACCACCAAGGTTGTATAAGCTCAGAATATCTTGAGCATTTACAGCAGAACATCTGGACATTAGTACAGCAGGTAAGTAGCAGACAATCTGCACAAATTATATATAATAATAATGGAAAATAATAATGGAACACAAGTTTAAGTTTAACCTGTGCCAAATACCCAGATAAGAATAGCCTGGAGTCAAAACAGGGCAATCAGGCTACATGACAAAGGAGAGGGTGGGATCTAAAGGGTTAGTTGAATTAGGGGTGGGAAGGTCCTGGATGCGGGGGGAGGAGGGAATAGGATTGGTTAACCCTTTATGGACCACAAAATTTTTCATTTTTCCGCTCTCATTTTTTCCTCACTCTCTTTCAAGAGCCATAACTTTGTTATTTCTCCATTGGCATAGACATGTGAGGGCTTGCTTTTTTGGGATGAGTTGCAGCTTTCAATGTCTCCATCCTATTTACCATACATTGTATTGAAACAAGGGGAATAAAATTCCAATTGAGATGAAATGGTTCTTTGTGTCACTATATTCAGAGACCCATAACATTGTAATTTTTCTGTTGATAGGACTAAGTAAAGCCTTTTTTTGCGAAGTGAACTCAGTTTTTTATTGATACCAAACACCTATCAGATCAGACTTTAACAAACGTGGCAATACCATATATGTTCATGAATTTTATTGATTATTTTCATTTCTTATTAATTTTCATCTTTATAGGCTGAAGAAAAATCCCAAAGTGGAGAATTGGCCTTTTTTAAACAACTGGCCCAGAATGTCCTGTATGTACTGGAGTATCCGGCCTACTCACTGGAGCGCCTGGTAAGGATCCATCATCTTCTACATCTCATGTCCTTGTTGTCTGATCTTCTCCAGATTACCAGTCATATAGCAGAAGGTCAGATTTATGATGATAGAGGCCTTCCCCTCTCCGCTCCAGGCAGACACAGGATATTCTATGGCGGCCTGTCTCTGCGGTTCCATCCTCGGTGGTGATAGTCTGCACTCAGCGGTGCGGAGCTTGTATTTCTACCTCTGTCTCACTCCATCATCACAATCTTCCTCCTTGTAAATGCTGCAGTTCTGATAGAAGTTATTAGAGAACAGTTGTAGATACAAGTCCCTTAAATATTAATGTAAATTTGCTTGATAGAGCGGCCGTGAATTGTCCGTCCAATACTGAACTTGTCAAGTAAATCCAGGTTTAATCCTTCCCGCTTTATATATATGGTAATCTAGTGTTTGAGAAATGTTATATTAATTGTATATCTTATATCCATCAGGAAACATCAAAAGGCGACTCCGCAGAGGGGCAAATCCTAAATGTTGCTGACCCTGATAACAGTCAGCCAGGGCCAAAATCCGATCTGATAGAAGGTAAAACGATCATCTAATATTTTACATTCAAATATTACATTATTGAGAACGGCAAAGAATATGTTGATTTATTCTTCATCCTCTGTATAAATAAATAAGCAAATAAATAGGAGAAACCTGCATGGTCTGGGAGGGTGTGGAGTGAGCCCCTGATGCGCGTTTCATCTAGGCTTCTTCCACACCCCCTGGAAGAAGCCTACGCAATACTTCTTCAATACCCCTTGGAAGAAGCCTATGCGAAACACATGTCGGGGTCTTGCTCCCCACCCTCCCAGACTGTACAGGTTTCTCTTTTTTATTTGTCTTATTTATTTTGAGGACTACAGATTGTTCCTATATCTTCTACATTCTAAACAGACACAAACTTGTATGAATACGATTATGAATAGGTTTTGAAGTGATTTTGATCAGTTGTTCTTGGTTGGAAAGAGAGAGCGTTCTCTGTGTCTAACATTCTCTTATTATTTTTTTATCATGAATTGTTCTGATTAATCAATAAAATTTGTTATGTTTTTTTGATATTTGACTTTTTTGCTTCCTTTTCTTTTGGTTATTAAGTGCTGATATTTAATAAATGACGTTTCTTCATTATTTTAGGAATAACTGTGCCGGCAAATACTGATGGTGGAATATGTGAGACACCAGAGATCATCCAGGAATCTGCCAGTGTAAGTATCAGAGGGACGTCTGTATATCATCAGATGACGGGTGTGAATTATACATCCCATGTTATATCCCATATGACAATGGGATATCACTGTTCGTCATGTAGATCAGACATATTATGTGTGATAATGGCGTTATTCTTCCTGCCCCCTCTGTGTGATGTCCCTTATCCTTCCCTGCAGTATTGATTTATGTGTATGGGGGATTTCCCTTTATAATATAATGGGGTCTGTGGAGGGTCCGGCTGGTATCACGTTCTCTACAGTGTAATCAGTGGGGACATAATATAGAAGAGAGACGTTCCTGCATCTTGAGCTTTTATTCTCCTGCATTTTCTGTCTTAATGTCATTTCTTATTCCTTTTTAGGCCTTGATCGGATCATTGAACCAAGTGAGAAATCCTTGTAAGAGCGACTATAAACCGATCAAACTGATCAGCAGTGGAGCCTTTGGGTGAGCTTTACTTTGGTATAATATTTATTTCCCAGGGCTCCTTATGATGATGCCTCGGTGTCCTGCCCATGTAATATTCCCATAGAGAAATCAGGAGTCCACATCACTGTCCACATCTATCTGTCAGGTCAGTTAGGATGTGACGTGGATGTGGACCCTCCATTGATAATCATTTATGGAGTATTATTTTATGCATTTCTAGACATGGATTTATAGTGATGGCCTCACATCTAGTATTAACCATTAGTACAGGAGATCGTTTGATGAGGTCTATAGATGGACTGTTAATAAGAATTTGTAATAAATCATGGATTTTCTTCGTCTCCAGGGCCGTCCACTTAGTGCGCCATAAAGACACAAACCAGATTTGTGCTATGAAGACAATGGACAAGGAGAACCTGAAAAAGCCAAAGAGACTTGAATTGGCCTTTCTGGAGAGGGACATCTCAGCATTCGCCGATTGTCCCTTTGTGGCCTCCATGTTCTGCTCTTTTCCAACTAAACTTCATCTGTGTATGGTCATGGAGTATGTACCAGGTAGGACACATCCATTGTATCTATATCCAGCCCACGTCTGTTTAATCCTAGCACCTATATATGACCATAATGTGCCCACATGGATGGCTACATGTATTATACAGTATACGCTCTACATTACACAGTATATCTCTATATAGGCCATCTTGTCCCAATATTTCCACTTATTTCATATTCACCCTCATCATGTGTAATTTACATTGTAACAAACCCTCACCTCTCATATTTGCTTTCTTCTATAGGAGGAGACTGTGCCAGTCTTATAAAGCGCAGGGGTCCTTTACCAGTCCCCCTGGCCCGTATGTACATTGCGGAAACGGTTCTTGCTGTAGAATACCTGCACAGTTATGGTGTGGTGCACAGAGACCTGAAGCCTGGCAAGTAAGTGACCCCAGTAGTATAATAAAGGGGAAAAAAATATATAATTTTTATACAGTCTATGGGTAATTACTTGGGTCTGACACCATTTCTTTCTTTCACAGCCTCCTGATATCATCAACAGGACATATTAAGGTCACCGATTTTGGGGTTTCAAAACTCGGCCTCATGAGACCAAGCTCAGATATCTACAAGGCTTCAACTGAGGACATCACCAGCGAGTTCCTTGATGAAGAGGTAGGCTTTACTTACAAGATCTTGCACTTTACAGATTTCATCTCTTTCTCCTTCTCTGACAATTTCTCTATAAAACGTTTGCACTGATCTTATTTGACGCAATTATACTTATTGATCATCATCTCATTCTTCTGTTGGTTTCCAGACTTTTGGCACCCCTAGTTACATGGCCCCAGAAATTATCCAAAGGAAAGGCTATGGAAGGCCCGTTGATTGGTGGTCAGTAGGGATCACCCTACATAAATTTCTTTTTGGACGTACACCATTTAAAGGGGCTTTAAAAAGAGATATTTTACGCAGTGTCCTTGAGGGTAAGTAAAATAATCTGAATGCTTGTGATGTCACTGTTATTTGGTTTCATTGGTTTTCTGGTTTAATTTCTAGCCTTATTAAGGACATTTTTTATGAAAATAAATGAAAATGTTTCATTTCCTGTAATATTTGCTTTTTATATAACAGATAAATTAATTTGGACATATCATAAATACTCTACTCCACCCGATGCTCAGGACATCATCACTCAGCTGCTCAGAAAAGATCCAGCAGATAGACTTGGGACAGGTAATATTATAATAGTATTATGACTTATTACACCTCTGTGACCAGACAAATGGTTGCGTCCATGAGGTTCAGTATTCTACCTACTTATCCATTCCCCATTTTTCATGCTATGACTTTCAGTACATTTCCTTCATGTCTGCTGTTACATCTTCAGTTCAGGTTAACATAAACTGTACCGATATGGAGCAGTTTCTCTAAAAATGACTATCACTTTCTTTCTTGTCTTCCTTTTCCAGGAGGAGCAAATGAGATCAAAATGCATCCATTTCTGCATCACTTAGACTTTGACAATCTTCTAAGTCAGAAGCCCCTGTTCGTTCCTGAGCTAAAGTCAGATGAGGACACCCGCTACTTTATCAGTAAGTAAAATGAGACGTCATCTGCAGAAAACTGCTGTGTGTCTTGTCTTTCATTTTATGTGAAAATAATTCTCATCATTATTAGTGATAGCAGGGTGACTGTCTGACCGGGTCTTATACTAATTATCTCTGATAACACTTGTACTTTGTAGCTCGTTGTAGCAGACACATGAATTCAGATGAGGCAGACACAAGAGAGGACAATGACTGGCCAGAAATAAAAAACTTTGTATCATATTATCAAAGGTTTTCTAAAGTAAGTATGTGGCTACTAATATGTCTAAAACCTATAATTACAAAAATGCTTAAAAATAAATCAATTTATTTTTCTCCGTGTGTTTTAGCTAAATATCACCAATACCGGGATGATGACCAATGTAGAGCCTATGTCACCTCCACAGTGTTCCCAAGAGAACAGTGAAAAACACTCAGACATGTGAGTAGATTATTATTATTATGAGATTTAGTTCTGATATATGTTCAGAACCAAATACAAGACACGAGTAACACAAATCTAAATCCAGCATCCACCACCCCTCTGTGCATCTGGCTTGTGATAACACTGCAATAACAGTTGATGATTGTGACCAGCCATTCATTTCCTGCTCATTTCAGGCCAATATTACTAGTTGAGGGCCTGGGCAGGGTATCCCCTCTAGGTTGTCCTAATTGGCCTCACAAACAGGTGTTCTTCATTTTTTCTATTGTTTTTCCTTTTAATTTACTGGTCTTTCTTCTACCAAACAGGCAGAAAGAGTCTTCCTCTTCCAAAACTAATGGAGACAATCAGAGTTTCACTGCTAAAAACAACGAGTCATCCTCGTCCTCATTGTCAGGTATGTACAGGTTTATAGGCCATCCAATTATAGCCTATAATCCAAAATTATAATGTGAATCAGCACATGAAGGCTCCAAAAATTACTTACTTTATTCCCGTTGCTCCCCTGAGTATTCCGTTTTTTGAGTTACGGGTCTTATTTAGTGCTAATTTTTATCGTCTTTTCCAAGAGGGCAGTGCTCACAGGATCCTCTGGGGCGTGTCTTTAGGTTGCTCTGCAATATAAAATTGTGAGCCATGCCCCCTTGGAAAAGACCATAAAAATTAGCACTAAATATAAATGCCCATATCTCTACAACCATAGGGTGGATTTTAGCAAAACAAATATCAGAATACTCGGGGAAGAAGCAGACATAAGATAATAGTGAATCTCAGACACTTTTGATGTAGTGACGGGTCCTCTTTAAAGTTGCATTGAATTATTATCTAACTGATTATATAATAACACAGTGGCTTGCTGCAAGTAATGTCATGATAATAAGGGGACATAGTTCCTTGGAGACACCACATGGCGGCACACAGAAATGCTACAGGTGCATATTAATCAGTTGCATAACTCTATATAGATACAAAGAAAATATTTTAGAAGTTTATAATTAATATTTGTTTCTGACTTTTTGATTAGAATCTCCAGTTCAGAAGAAAAGAAAATATTTTCTAAAACTGAGAAGACAAGAAAAAACAGAGAAAGTAGAAGAGGGGGAAAGTAGGCGAGGTAAGTGTGACAATAATCTCCATGTTGTATGATGTCAGTGAGAAGAAGTCATGTGGAGCAGATGTTATCTATCAGTGGTGGGATTGTCACATGTATGATGACTGGCAAAGATCCCTGCCCTCTGTGTGATGAGATTCCTCTAACGTTCTCCCACAGTGACACCACAGTAGTACCCTCTAATATGGAGTCCCATTACTTACATTAGTTTTACATCTTTTCTCATAGGTTCCATCTTCCGCCGGATGATATCATCCTGCCGGCGTGGATTATCCAGGGCTGCTCGCGCTGTCAGAGGAAGCTGCATTTTTGCCTGCTGTCACCAGGGCACCTTAGACATCTCGAGGACAGAAAACCCCCACATCTAGCTCCCTGAAGAAACTACAGCATGTCCACCATCAATGCTGTACCTGTATGGAAGGATTTGAACCATCTACCCGTGGCCTCCTGACCAGCAAGAAACACCTGCTAAAGTTGAAGGCTTCTCCAAGAACACGTCTTCATCCTTCCATGCAAGATTTAATTAAACTAAATAAATACAAATTTTAAATTGATTAATGTCTTTCAGAATTTAATTGATTATTACTGATATTTTTGGTATATCAATACTATACATCATGTACCATATATCTGAAGGGTAGGATTCCAAAGTGGAGAACAGCAGTTCTATGTCTCCGATTAATCCTCTAAACCTCAGCTAAAAGTGGAGGAGAGGACCAAAGATTCTGTTATTCCTAAGAGTACATACACACATAGCCTTGTAGATGCCAGTAAACCATTGTGAATTGCTGGCAGCTGAGCTTTAGGAAAGCTACCTGTCCGGAGATGTGCACCGCCGACAGTGGTGAAAAAATGCATTATAATGAGGACAATATGGCCAAAGTACCCAGGAGCCTTTGGCCCTGGGCGGTAGCCCAGATTGCCTCATTGTAGTCTGCTAATGATTTCACAAGGAATGAAGCCCAGAGTGAAGAAGAAAGCCCATGAGAGTGATACCCACTTCAGAACAGAGAGAACTTTCCAATGACTACAACGGTTTCTGTATTGGCCACAAGTAAATCGAGTGGTGAAAGAAGATTACCGGAAATCCCATCAGGGTGAGATGACTAAACCCCCTAAACACAGAACATCTATATAGGTGAAGAGGATTTCTTTCCTATTGGAAGTGCTGATGGTGGACTATCTTATGATCAGCCGCTCCGATAATGGTTGTTTGTACTGTCTGGTGATGATGGATCATTTTAAAAAGTTTGCAGTCATGACTCCCACTGGGAATCAAACAGCCGAGTCAGTGGCCTGTGCCATCTGTCATGACTTCATGTGGGTATACGGGTGTCCAGAAAGAATTCACTCTGAGCTAGGAGCCTGTTTTCATGGAAAAGTCATGGATGAATTGCACCAACTGTACAACATTGAGAATTCCAGGACTACACCCTAGCACCCACAGGGAAATGGGGACTGTGAACGTTTCAACATAACTTTATCTACATTCTGAGAATTGTGGAGGACAACAGGAAGATGACAGGATGTCACACACTGTCTAGCGCTGTGTATCTGCGGTCTATTCTAGATGCTGCTGTAACTTAAACTGTGAAATTCCCTCTTGTACTGCATGGGTTAATGCCAATTCTATTGACATGTCCTGGTGGATGTGAGTTTCTGTGTGAGTCTACTCCCCTTAGCCTTTAAGCAGCCTCTCCTTCCACCAGGTGGTGCAGCTGATAGAGTTTCACTCTATACGTGGAAGCCGTGCTGTGCAGTCCTGTTTTTTTGTGCCGCTGAAGTCCTTTCCTTTGACATTGCTGTACCTTTGTTCTGAGGAGGGAGATTAGGGGAATTAGTGCAGGGCTTGTGAAGGAGTTAGGGCTTAGGGTGGAGACCCAAACCTTCTCACCATCAGAGATACCTTCGGGGTCAGGGCTATTCAGGGTTCCCAGGGACAGATTAGTTTTCCCTGCTCACCCAGCCCGTATCTGCTATTTCCTCACCAGCATTCCCCTACACCGTGACACAGGAAGATGCAATGGCCTGAATTTGTACCAGAACTGGTCTGGGTGTACAGTAACCAGGTTCATGCCATGACAGGGTACACGCCTTACACGTTGCTGTTTGGACGTAACAGCCGTAAGGTTACTGAGCTAGAGCTTGATCCAGAGGAAGATAGTACGAAGATAAACACCACAACTTTGGTGTGGAAACACCATCATCGGTTAGAGACACTGAGACTTAAGATTGTACAGAAGCCCCAGGGGAAAAGGCATCCTGTAGTAACTCCTGTGCAGGAGGCACCATTACAGCTGGGGAATCGAGTTTTGGTTCAAGTGAAGCACCCTTGGGGAAAATTGGACTACACGTGGGAGGCTGTTCCTCATCGAGTGACAAGGAGAGTACACCCCGAAAGGAGAAGGCGTCGCACCAGAGAGAGTGCGGCACCCTTACATGCTACCGCCACATGTGTCTGATGAAGAGAGAATGACCGGGGCTAGCTTAGAGGGTAGGCTAGAGGTCAAAATCACAGGAAGAGTGTCTCAGGGCCTAAGTGTTCCAGAAGAGACAGGTCAGGAGGGACTTCACAGATCTGAATGTACCAATGCTGGTGTTTCACCCAGGAGGTATGCAGAAGATGATTTCATATGGCAGTATGTAATACAGCAGACACAGGAGTGTGTTTGGATATTGGCGACTCTGAGACCACCACCAAGGAGCGTCTAAAGCATAAGTAACCTTTCTCATCCAAGTAATGGTGAGTTTAAAGAGTGGAGGAATGTAAGGAGAGTGAGTGACTCATATAATAGAAATGAGCTGTAAGGTATTTGTGGGCAGATGCTGTCATGTAGTGATCAGAGACTTTAGGTGTAGGAACCTGAAATGGTATTGGAACCAAGGGACAGAAGGCCGGCTGAATGAGAGGAAAGCAGAGCTAGGTGCACAGGGGACATGTGATCTGCAGCAGAAAAATACAAAAGCCACAGGGGTCAGGCCAGGAAGTCAGTCGTCGTCCCGACTTGTAACAAGTCACCTGTGGTAGCTAGGCCTGACGTAGGTGATGAGTATGTCCAGAAACACAAGATCAGTATTGGAAGTGGATTAAGCAAGGGGTGCAGAGTCCTTACAAAGACTAAGAGATCCTGATTGTCGAGGCTAAAGATAGCAGATAGCGCAGACCCTATTGCAGAAATGGAAATTCGGTCGTGTGAGCGTAGACCCAATTGGAAGGACAGAAATTCGGTTATGTGAGCAGAAGGGAGCATGAGTTGTCTCTCTGGAAATTGGAGGCAAGGACAGAAGGTCTGTGGTAGAAGAAATTGACTGTGGCCCACAGTGTGAGACTTTCATCCTTGCAGGAAAGTGTAGTGTGGGCACCTGTTAGGGTCTGGGGTGGCGACTGCCATTGGAAAATACAGCGGGTTGACGGAGGCCCATACTGATTCGACCCAGACACTATTGGCTGACAGTCCAGTGTATCTTTAACTATTATAGGTTAGTGTGCATTTATACCAATATTCATACAACGATGTATGTTGCATATACTTTATGTGAATATTGATGTTACAGTGGTAATTGTACTCCGTATATGTTCTTGGTGTGAAGCTCAGTAGGAGTATAACCGAGCCACGCAAGGTTTAGTGAGCTTAACAGACAGTGGTTACCTGTATCAGGGAAAATCAAGGATATATAGTCGACAACTAAGCTATTGGTGTCATACTTCTTAGTGCTGTAGCGCTGGGTTTGATATTTTATAGGGCATCGTTCAGATAACCAGGCCCATAAACAGGGCCAGACGGTGACCACAAGCACGAGACAGAGAGAGAGCGCAGAGGTCGCTCTACACTGTCTGTATTGTCACTGATATATAATTGAATAATTTTGTAAATAGTTAATAAACAACTTGTTTTATTGTAGCACTGAGTCCGCGTTCTCTGTGCCACTGCAGCCAAACTTAAAAAGTCTAAAAAATGGAAAACAAATTACGAGCTGCTCAAATTTTTTTTGACTTAACCCTGCTGTTCTGTTCGGGTCGACTATACACTTATAATGTTCTGGTCATTTTTGACCGGACATATTAAAGTCTTGATTTTTAGCTAATTTAAGTGTTTTCTTTGAATACCTGTTGCATTATTATACTGTATGTGAACATGGTTGTCCATAAACAAATAAAAAATTAAATCAAAAACTTAATTTTTTTTTTTTTTTTGTATCAAAATATGTTACAAGGCCTTATTGCAATATTCATGCATATTGCACATTTGCACATAAAAAAATAATCTTTATATAACTGTAAACTATCACTAATCACATCAAACTGTATGTAAATATATTTAAAAAAAAAAAGTTCAGTTTTTTCTATATAAAATGGTAAATAAGGTTCACGGTGCTAAATTTACTGTTTGCATTCGTCACAAGTATAATTTACATGTCTTTTGCAAAAGTACTTTTCACAACTGCAACATATCACATTTTAATCCAAAAGCGTAAAGGGGTCTATTAAATGCAATACTTCAGTCTTAGAGCAATCCAATCAAGATAAATGAAGCACAGATGCCAATAAAATCAATATTTATTTAACCACTTCGCCCCAGAGCCTGGTTTTGCCTTCGTGACCGGGCCAATTTTTTCAATTCTGACCACTGTCACTTTATGAAGTAATTACTCTGGAACGCTTCAACAGATTCCCCTGATTCTGAGAATGTTTTTTCGTGACATATTGTACTTCATGATAGTGGTAAAATTTCTTCGATATCACTTGCGTTTATTTGTGAAAAAATCGGAGATTTGGTGAAAATGTTGAAAATTATCCAATTTTCAAACTTTGAATTTTCATGCCCTTAAATCAGAGAGATATGTCACACAAAATAGTTAATAAATAACATTTCCCACATGTCTACTTTACATCAGCACAATTTTGTAACCAAAATTTTTTTTTGTTAGGAAGCTATAAGGGTTAAAAGTTGACCGGCGATTTCTCATTTTTCCATTAAAATTTACAAAGACATTTTTTTAGGGACCACATCTTATTTGAAGTGACTTTGAGGGGCCTTTATGACAGAAAATACCCAAAAGTGACACCATTCTAAAAACTGCACCCCTCAAGGTGCTCAAAACCACATTCAAGAAGTTTATTAACCCTTCAGGTGTTTCACGGAAATTTTTGGAATGTGGAAGAAAACAATGAACATTTAACTTTTTTTCACAAAAATGTTACTTTAGACCCAATTTTTTTATTTTCACAAGGGTAACAGGAAAAAATGGAATATACAATTTGTAGTGCAATTTCTCATTAGCGCGCTGATACCCCATAGGTGAGGGAAAACCACTGTTTGGGCGCACTGCAGGGTTCGGAAGGGAAGGAGCGCCATTAGACTTTTTGAAAGAAAAATTTGTTTGGATAATTAGAAGACGCCATGTTGCGTTTGGAGAGCCCCTGATGTCCCTAAACAGTGGAAACACCCCACAAGTGACACCATTTTGGAAACTAGACTGCTTAGGGAACTTATCTAGATGTGTGGTGAGCACCTTGCACCCCCAGGTGCTTCACAGAAGTTTATAATATTGAGCTGTAAAAATAAAATGTTCACATTTTTCCCTCAAAAACGTTTTTCATCCCTTAATTTTGCATTATCATAAGGGTAATAGGATAAATTGCACCATGAAATTTGTTGTGCAATTTCTCCTGAACACGCCGATACCCCATATGTGGAGGAAAACCACTGTTGGTGCGCACGGCAGGGTTTGGAAGGGAAGGAGCGCCATTTGACTTTTTCAATGTAAAATTTGCTTGAATAATTAGCGGACGCCATGTTGCGTTTGGAGAGCTCCTGATGCCCCTAAACAGTGGAAATCCCCCACAAGTAACACCATTTTGGAAACTAGACCCCTTAGGGAACTTATCTAGATGTTTGGTGAGCACCTCGCACCCCCAGGTGCTTCACAGAAGTATATAATATTGAGCTGTAAAAATAAAATTTTCACATTTTTCCCTCAAAAACGTTTTTCATCCCTTAATTTTGGATTAACATAAGGGTAATAGGAGAAATTGCACCATGAAATTTGTTGTGCAATTTCTCCTGAGTACGCCGATACCCCATATGTGGAGGAAAACCACTGCTTTGGTGTACGGCAGGGTTCGGAAGAGAAAGGAGCGCTATGTTGGCTGGGATAGGTTGCAGACACCATGTCACATTTGAAGAGTCGCTGACATGCCGAAACAGCAGAAACCCCGACAAGTGACCACATTTTGTAAACTACACCTCACAAGGAATTCATCTAGGGAAGTAGTGAGTATTTTTTAATTTTTAAATTTATACCATTGGGCAGTGAAGAAAACATAATTGTATTTTTACCACAAAAAAATGTTTTACCCTCAGATTTTACGTTTTCACACAGGGCAATGGGTAAAAATGGTGCCGAAATGCGTCACACAATTTCTTCTAAAAGTGGCAATACCCCATATCTGGCTGTATCGTACCGCTCAGCCATACGGCGAGATCTGGGAGGGACGGAGCGCTATTTGACAATTGGAGAACAAATTATTGTAGAATAGGCATTTGGATTTGGGAGCACCAAATTTTCTGAATTTCTTTTGGGGGGCAAGGGCCATTTCGCTTTTCCAGAGCCTTTCTGCTACCAGTAACTTGGAATATTTTTGACAGATGACGGACCTGAGTGGGGACTAGCTTTTTTTGAGGACTGAGTTGAAGCTTTTATTGGGAACATTTTAAGTAACATTTATCCGGCGCTCGAGGCTGAGCACTTACATCGGGGTTTCCATCTAAATTTCCAAGTGATGTAATTCAGATGAAACCCCTGTGGGATCCATTCACTGTAATGAGGCAGCAGAGTTACTCTGGACTCCGTCTGGCCTCTGTTTAGCGGTGTCCTTTTTTTCAGAAGTGCACAAAACTGTGGTCAACCGCACTTTTATGCACGCCTAAAAAACTGACACCGTGGGCTCACAGGCCAGATGGCATCCACAGTGGCCTATATCTGCCTCATTACAGGGAATCTTCCGTCATGGGTTCCGTCTCAATCACGTATCTCAGAGATTTACACGGAAACTCTGGTGTAAGTGCTCAGCGCAGAGCGCAGGATAAATGTGAGCAGAGCCTTACTGCGATCTTTGGGAGACATAATAAACAAAATCAGTAGCAGGTGAAGAATTGGTTTTATTTTTTTTTTTTACGCCGTTTCTCGTGCGGTATAAGTGATGAGATTACTTTATTCTTCGGGTCAGTGCGATTACAGCGATACCAGATTTATATCGGGTTTTTATGACTGACAGCTGTCACACAATAAGAGACGCTTTTTTTTGCAAAATCTAGTTTTTGCATCGCCATATTTTGAGAGCTATCATTTTTCTATATTTCGGCCTACAGAGTCATGTGACCGCTTGTTTTTTGCGGGACGAGTTGACGTTTTTATTGGTACCATTTTTGGGTACGTGACATTTTTTGATCGCTTTCTATTCTGTTTTTTGTGAGGTAAAATTAACAAAAACCAACAATTCAGGAATTGTTTTTTGAGTTTTTTTTATGCCGTTCTGTGTTTGGTAAAAGTGATAAGGCAGCGTTATTCTTCGGGTCTGTACGTTTACAGAGATACTACACTTACTGTATATTTTTTTATGTTTTGGCGCTTTTACACAATAAAACAATTTTATAGAAAAAATATTTTTTTTGCATCGCTTTATTCTGAGAGCTATAACTTTTTTTATTTTTCAGCTGATGGAGCTGTATGGAGCGTTTTTTTGCGGAACAAGATAACGTTTTCAGCGGTACCATTTTTATTTCCATTTTGCTTTTTGATCGCATTTTTTTCGACTCTTTGTTTGGCGATATGATGAAAAAGCATAGTTTTTTGCTCCGTTTTTTATTTATTTTTATTACGGTGTGCACAGGAGTTAATTAGTGTGACAGTTTTATAGATCGGGTTGTTTTGGACGCGGCGATACCAAATATGTGTACTTTTTTTGTTTTTGCATAAATATATGGATTTATTGGTTTAATATTTTATTTATTTATTTTTATTTATTTTGTGATTTTTTTTTTACATTTTTATTTAGTCCCTGTATGGGACATTAATTTTTATTTTTCTAATCACTGATCTCATCCAATGCAATAGATATGTATTTCATTGGTTGAGATCTATGCTGACAGTTTCACACTGTCCTTCTCCTGCTCGACTCAGCTGCAGGCTGAGCCTAGCAGGACACCGTATATGGCAGATCTGGAGGCGGTCATGTGACCTCCAGCTGCCATTTCAACGGCAGGTCCTGGAAGGTATCAGGGGGCCGTCGGAGAGGTAAGTGGACGACCCCCTCTCCTCTCACTATCTTCTATATGCCGCCATCACTATAGATTGCGGCATATAGAAGATAGCAAAGGGTTAACATCATTGGGACCTGATCCAATCAGGTCCCGATGATGTCCCCTGTCAGAGCTATCGCTCTGCACCGCACCCGCAGCGCTTGCAGGACCCTGGGGGTCCTGAGCACTGCGGGACCAACCACCGTTTTTAAACGTCGGCGCTGCACAGAGCCCAGGCAGCACCGACATTTATATACAGTGGGCGGTCGGGAAGCAGTTAAGTACCGGGCAGGCCGCAATAATGCCAACGCCGATGCCCTGTCCAGGAGGCCTCACCAGTCGGACACTGAAGAGGAAGTGGATGACCTGGAGGAGATTGAGCTACCTGCCTTTCACCGTAATGGAATGGTCCAAGAGCAACGAGCCTCCAGTAGCCATCGCGGTAGGACGTTAAACCCTTTGCCTCACCACAGCTGGAAGGAGACCCAGGACAGTGACCCGGTTGTCAGTCGTATTAAGGAACTGATAACCCAGGAAGGTTCCTCCCTGGAGAAAGACGCGTCTCTACAAGCCAAGCAACTGTGGAATGAGAGAAGCCGGCTGTTCATCTATAGAGAGAAGCTGTGCCGGAGGTACGTCAACCCGAGGACCCATGAGATGGTATGGCCGATTGTAGTGCCCAGGATGGACATCCAGATGGTGTTGGAGGCCTACCACGATCAGGCGGGGCACTTTGGCTGGAAGAAGCTAGAAGCCCTGCTGAAGTGTCGGTTTTATTGGGTAGGAATGCGCAGTTCCATTGAGAGGTGGTGCCGGGACTGTGGACCCCGTAGCCTCAGGAGAAAAGACTACAGCAGCCAGAAGGCACCCCTGCAACCCATCAAGACGACTCGACCCTTGGAGATCGTGGCCCTGGATCATGTCAAGCTGTCACCCAGCAGGTCAGGATATTCCTATGCCCTGACTCTAACATACCTGGCGGCGTTCTTGCATAGGGCACCATCTCCCAATATGCAAGATCGCAAACTTGATCATCAGTCCAGTCTGCTAGCCTGGCTTCTTTCCATGCTGTCTGCTTGCCTCTGTTCTGGCTGCTTAGGGCGGCGGCCCGGTCACTTCCTGTTTCGTGTAGCTGCTGTGGGCACACCCCTAATGCGTCCTCAGCCTATTGCTATCAGTCATTGGATATTTAAACCAGCTCCTCATACAAGCTGGTGCCTGAGCAATGCATTCCGTCAGATGGCTTTTCGCTGCTGATGTGCCAGGTCCTGTCTGAACTATATTCTAGCCTGTTGTCTGTCTGCCTATCCTGGAGGCTGTATTTCCAGGCCAGTGTGAACACGCTGCTAGCCTGTTCTTTCCGCCTTCTAGGGGCCGCATACCTAGACCCGCTCCTGTATCTAGCCTGTTCCTGTCTGAACACGCTCCTAGCCTGTTCTTTCCGCCTTCTAGGGGCTGCATACCTAGACCCGCTCCTGTATCTTGCCTGTTCCTGTCTGAACACGTTCCTAGCCTGTTCGTTCCGCCTTTTAGGGGCCGCATACCTAGACCCACTCCTGTATCTTGCTGCTGTGTCTGTTCTTGTCTGAATACTCTCCTAGCCTGTTACCTGTTTTTCTCTATGTCCGTACCTTCCCTTTTCCTGCAGAGTCTGAACCCGTACCTAACTCCTACTCGTTGTCCCTGTACTCCCGTTTGTGAGTTTAGAGTCCACTCGCTATTTCATTGCAAGTATCTTGTGTGTATCTGGTTCTGCCTTTCCCTTCCAGTCTGTTCCGTGTGAACAGAGCCCTGTCCCCTCTGCTCTGCCTTTGCTCACCGCTCCGGCGGTTCTTGCCTGCTCTGCCTTGCTCACCGCTCCGGCGGTTCTTGCCTGCTCTGCCTTGCTTACCGCTCCAGGCCGTCTCACTCTGCTCTGCCTTTGCTTGCCGCTCCAGGCCGTCTCGCTCTGCTCTGCCTTTGCTCACCGCTCCAGGCGGTCTCGCTCTGCTCTGCCTTTGCTCGCCGCTCCAGGCGGTCTCGCTCTGCTCTGCCTTTGCTCGCCGCTCCAGGCGGTCTCGCTCTGCTCTGCTTGTCTACCGCATCTGCGGTTCTGTTCCTGAGTCCCAGTCTGTACTGGAACTTATCCAGTCTGTGCTCCAACCTGCTAGTGCCTCCCTGTCGGCACTCCAGCCGTGCTTGCCAGTACCCCCTGCCTGCATACCAGTCGTGCTTACCAGTGCCCGCCTGTCTGCATACCAGCCGTGCCTGCCTATACCCACCAGTCAGTGTGCCAGCCTAACCTGCCTGTTCCTGTATTCTCCGGTGTGGGTCAACAGCCGTGTCCGGGGTCTGACCTGGAGTAGCACCTGGTCCCTCTGCTCAGTTCCTCCCTGGTGCACTGGCGTCGTTAGCCGTCGTGCGACCTTGGTCGGATCGGGTAGATACTTAGTTACGCCCCTCCAGGCACTCTCCGGTTCTTGGTCCAGTGGGATCACTAAACACGCACACGCCAGTCAGTCCGGGCATGTGCATAACACTGACCATGGTGGATCACTACTCCCGGTTCCTGGTGGTCGCCCCCGCAAGGATCTGACGGCAGAAACCGTGGCAAAGACGTTTCAGGCGTACTTCAACAGGCCACATGGATACCCGGAGCAGGTGCTGACAGATCAAGGCTCAGCCTTTGAGGCCGAATTGTTCAAGGAGTTCTGCCATCTGTACGGGTGTAAAAAGATCCGGACTACACAGTACCACCCCCAAACCAACGGTCTCTGTGAAAAGATGAACAACATCATCATCGACCTGCTGAAGACCCTACCACTAGAGGAGAGAAATTAGTGGCCAGACCTACTACCTGACCTGGTAGATCTGTACAACCACATACCTGTGAGTTCCACCAATTGTACTCCAGCATATCTCATGCGAGCAAGACCCGGGAAGTTGCCCATGGACCTGGAGCTTGGTGTAGTAGAACCCGAAGCAGATATGTCCACTGAGGACTGGGACACGACCAGACAAGAGCAGTACAGAAGAGTACAGGCCTGTGTCGAAGACAGTCTCACTCGGGTGAGGGACAAACATGAAGCCCACTACAATAGAAGTGCGCCCGCAGAACCCGTCACACCAGGAGAAGTGGTGTTAAAAAGAAAAAGGAGAAACCACAAACTTGATGACCAGTGGGAGAGAGAACCCTACACTGTGTTAAACTCAAGGTTTGATAACCGGAAGACCTGTTTAATAACTAAGGACGGAGGAAGAACGACTGCAACAGTATCCAGAGACCATCTGAAGTTGTGTCCAGGTCTGCTAAAGCCCCAGGAGGAAGTGCCTCTCACCGTACCAGAGGAGCCTAAAGAAGCAGTAATACATACTGAATTAGGAGATTTCCCGGCAGATTGGCCCCAACTAGGAGGAGCAGTAATCATACCTGTAATCACCTTCTACCCACAGCAAGAAGAACCTGTAGGTGCCCCAGAAGAGCCTGCTCAAGAAGAATCCCCGGAAGAAGGATCCCAGGTTGGAGCAGAGCAAGAAGGCCAACTAATGGTACACTTGCCAGTCCCGCAGAGAGGTCAAGGCAGTCTTGTAGCCCCTCCACACCTAGTGCTGACAGAATGGAAAGTAGTGCAACTACCAGTACCACAAGCATCCCAGTACCACGTAGGTCGACACGTAGCACCAAAGGTCAGACCCCTGTCAGATAGAGAGAATAGAAAGGAAACTCTGACAGTGTAGATAGTTGTCCCTGGGGTATGTTATTTGTATGTAATTTTCGTGTATTTCATTATTCATATGTGTTTTTGCCTTGCTAATGAACAATTCAAGTGATATGGACACTTAACTTGCATCTAGTTACCAGTAAGGGTATATACATAAAGAAGTTTGTGGAAGAGGACTGTGTGCAGCCCAAAAACTGTTTCCTGTAAATAATTGCGCTCCCTGGAGTGCCCCCTTTAGGTGACCTCAGAATAAAAACCTGTCTGGGTGGCAGAAGTGGAGGTCCAACTCAGAATCGCCATGCCTTGCAGCCACCCAAGGGCCTACGTGGAGGGTTTGCTTTGGACAGGTCCCTCAAGCTACCTTGTACTTTACCTGTGAGATGGACACCCTGTCAGGGGACCTCACCGGAACAGACTTAAATTCTGAGGACGCTCTATATTTGTATATATTTATTATGTTTTTACACCTGTAATGTTCAAGAGATGTGCCTCCCAAAAAGGGAAGAAATGTTATTATTGTTTAACCTGTTTTGCAAAATTGCTTCAGTCCGGGAGTACTGAGTTTTACTAGGGGGGAATGTGGTGCCCTGCTGCGCATGGTGCCACAGAACCCAGAAGGGGGCATGGCTGGATTTCTTCACAAGAGGCCCTCACTACTTTCATACACCTCCACTTTCCACCTCATACCACCAGAGGGAGCCCGGATAGGGATATATAAAGGGAAGGTGGAGCCAGGCAGCTCAGTCTTCAGAACAGATTAGTCTTCAGTCTGCAGTGAGTGAGTGTGCAGAGCAGTCAGACAGAAGGTGTCTGAGAGCGTGCCGACGCTCAGAGAGCGGTGAAGACGCAGTACACCAGCTGCCTTGTAGTGAAGGCCCCGAGCGTGGCCGACGGCGAGGAGATAAAGAGAGAGAAACCAAGTGGGCAGAGGAGCTCAGTAAGCTCACCCCGCTATATTTACCGGACACCGGGTCCGTGCCTACAGGGATCCATTACACCCAGTAGGAACAACCGGAATCCCAGGAGGACTACAAGTCCCTGGCAAACCTGAAGATAGACACGTACAGGACCAGGAACCCCGACGTCCAGGGAAAGTGGTTACCAACCGCAGGTCCTACCTCAGAGCAACAGGTTAAGAAAAAGCAGGACACATAAGCTAGGCCCAGTTGCAGGCTGGCCAGGAGCATACATAGAGACAGGAGGCCTTATACCCGCTCACTGGGGAGAAGTCCAAAAGTGTGCCCTTCACCTGGAGTACCCCGGACTGTACTTAACAGCTGTACCAGTAAAAGGTAACAAAGCAAACCCCCTGTCTCTGTCCGTTACTTCTGCTGCGCTATCGTCCTCTCCCTGCACCACAACGCCCAGCGCAAACTGCATCGTTCTATACTGCCCTGAGGCCCGCTCCATCTTAGCTGCCCTGACACCGGCCTCGGAGTACTGTTGCGGCGCTGGTGACCTTCACCAGACACCACAGGTGGCGTTACGAATTCCCCGAACTTTTATTAGAATTTTATACCCCCTTTTTGTGTACTGACCGCCCTGGGCCAGCCAACGTGATATAACCCCGGCGATCAGCCACCGGCCCCCTGGGGGCGAGTCACCAGCGTGCCTATCCATGCAATAAGACCCCGATGCCAGCGCGGGTATCCCGACTGGCCATTACAGGTTGCAGATGGAAGTGCCATTGGGGGGGGATATGCCAACCAAAGACAGCGGAAATCATGCAAAACGTCAAAAAATAACTTATCAGCATGCTGCCTACTGGAACAGTCCACCTAAAGTGGCCGACCGCTGTATTCCCTTTGTTACTAAAAATCTGGCACAAAATCCTTATCTACTTGCCAGTCTAATCACTAGCCAGTCTAATCACTGGCCAGTCTAATCACTAGCCAGTCTAATCACTAGCCAGTCTAATCACTAGCCAGTCTAATCACTGGCCAGTCTAATCACTGGCCAGTCTAATCACTAGCCAGTCTAATCACTAGCCAGTCTAATCAATAGCCAGTCTAATCACTAGCCAGTCTAATCACTAGCCAGTCTAATCACTGGCCAGTCTATAATCACTAGCCAGTCTAATCACTAGCCAGTCTATAATCACTAGCCAGTCTAATCACTAGCCAGTCTAATCACTAGCCAGACTAATCACTAGCCAGTCTAATCACTAGCCAGTCTAATCACTGGCCAGTCTAATCACTAGCCAGTCTAATCACTAGCCAGTCTAATCACTGGCCAGTCTAATCACTGGCCAGTCTAATCACTAGCCAGTCTAATCACTAGCCAGTCTAATCAATAGCCAGTCTAATCACTAGCCAGTCTAATCACTAGCCAGTCTAATCACTGGCCAGTCTATAATCACTAGCCAGTCTAATCACTAGCCAGTCTATAATCATTAGCCAGTCTAATCACTAGCCAGTCTAATCACTAGCCAGACTAATCACTAGCCAGTCTAATCACTAGCCAGTCTAATCACTGGCCAGTCTAATCACTAGCCAGTCTAATCACTAGCCAGTCTAATCACTAGCCAGTCTAATCACTGGCCAGTCTAATCACTAGCCAGTCTAATCACTAGCCAGTCTAATCAATAGCCAGTCTAATCACTAGCCAGTCTAATCACTAGCCAGTCTAATCACTGGCCAGTCTATAATCACTAGCCAGTCTAATCACTGGCCAGTCTATAATCACTAGCCAGTCTAATCACTAGCCAGTCTAATCACTAGCCAGACTAATCACTAGCCAGTCTAATCACTAGCCAGTCTAATCACTGGCCAGTCTAATCACTAGCCAGTCTAATCACTAGCCTTGCGCCAAACTTCTAACAGAAATCTCCTATCAGAATCGCAAGAAAGGAATCAGCAGGCGATCTCTTAGACCAGTCTGAACTAGGACTAAGTAAAGGAGCTAATACAATATAAAGAGGTGAAACTGTTACCAAAGCCTTGTTATTCCGCTCACAGTAACGTCTGAGCCAGCGTCGCTGACACCTCTGCAGGCCGATTTATGCTTTTAGAAAAGTCACATGAGTATCACTACACATGAGACTTCTGCAGCCGGACAGGAGTCCTACCCCGGCTTCTGCCCTCCGCCACGCGTCATCTACAAATATGACAGGCGGGTGGGAGACGCCACATCTCTACTTAGATAAATGTCCTGCTTTATCTCCTGTGCATTGGCACAAGGACGGGTATGTGCCTGCGGGCCGTCAGCATCTTCCCTGAGGAGAGCGGGCACCTTCCCGGCCGCCGCACACCGGAGATGCAGGTCCGGTGCAGGAATAACTGTGTTCCTTTGGCAGGATTGCCAGAACTTGTTCCCTCTACTTGTCGGCACCACCTGGACTAACTACACAGCAATAAATCTCCCCTCCTGGCAGTGATGTGGAGCAGGTTGCTCTGTAGCTGCACGCTCCGGCCCCCAGAGCCTGAGTAGTACAGACATACACTACATGGCCGCACTGACCACCAGAGGGAATAACGGACATAATAAAGGTGGACAGGATAGGGGGAAAATAACCACATGGATGCAATTAAAGGGTTATTGCCAAAATAGAAAATCATCTCTTATCCAAAGGTTAGGGGATAACTTACTGATCACTGAGGGTCTGACAGCTGGAACCCCTAGCAAACCCAAGAACAGGCAGCATGCTCAGCCTCCCCTCCATTCACTGTCTATAGGACTGCCCAAAATAGCCAAGAGCAGCGCTCCACTAGTTCTGGCAGTCCCACAGACGATGAATGGAGTGGTGGTTGAGTATACGCACTGCCGCTCCGTTCATTCTTAATGGGAGTGCTGAAGACCAGCCGAGCACAGAGCTACAGTCGTCCCATAGAGAATGTATGGTGCAGCAATGATCGACCATCACATCAGTCACAAAGGACTCTTCAAATCCCCAGTTTTCAGGATTGGTGAGGCTCCCAGCAGTCAGACCCCATCCATCGGGAAGTTATCCTATGGATAGGAGATATCTTTTAAACTTTGTACACCCCCTTTGAAGGATTATTCAGTCTAATTCTAAAGTCGGGGGATACTGACAGCCGCCCTCCACTAATCACACCATGTTGGCATATTGTAGTGATATCCCACCGCATTGTGATGGAAAGAAGAATATAACTGTATACAGAATAACATGGAGATGTTTGATAGAATCCAGCAGCCTGGAGGTTATGGGAGCGCCGCCAGCTTCTGTACCTCTGTACTAGATGGTATACAGCAGTGACCGTCCCTACACGGGACCCTGATCATCAGGAATATTGCCTCTTACCCCCGAGCCCAGGGAATTCTAATTACTAGTGTACACGGTTATATCAGTTTATTATCACCTCCGGCCATGAAAGAATTGTCACATTATTTATTTTATAGAATTTTGTCTAGCATGGAAGTTATGAAACCTTACAAATCCATGCTCAGTACTCTCTATATACATGTATAAATTAGATACATTGTAAATGAAAACATCATATATTTAGGAGTTTGTGAGCTACATATCCTTATATACTCCCTGCAACCACTTTGATGTTGCACTTTACTGCAATGCTGTGGCAGCCAAAAAAACGTCATTCTGGCATTTTGATTTTTTTCCCATTACAATGTTTACTGATCAGATTAATTAGGAGACTTGGAGCGGCGATCGTCTGATCGCTTGTGCTGTACATACACTGCAATCTATAGCAGAAATCACCATCTTCTATGAACGCCGGCCCATAGGAGGGTCATAATGACATGTATGGGAGGTCATCAGCAGACCCCCAGCTGTCATGACAACCCATCGGCGCCCCACAATCACGTGGCAGGATGTATGACGCGCTTCCAGCCGACGTGCGCTATATCCCGCTGTCAGCGATTGACAGCTGGATTTAACGGGTTAATAGCAGCAGGCGGAGCAACAGTACATCAGCAGCTATTAAAGGCAGATGATGGTTGATTAAATCAGTCATCATGTGCAGGGAAATATGTGGACTCGGTGTGCGAGATCACATCAAAGGCAGGGACACGACCTTTGACGTAAATATACGTCAAAGATGGTGAAGCGGTAGAGCAAAGCACAGGTTGCAGCCTCTTCTCTAATATTCAAAGACTGGCTAAAAATACTCCTGAAAAATACTATGAGGAGGATTTTTACTCTTCTGTAAAAAATGTAGAGCGACCTCTGCAATGCGGTATACATTTCATTACAATGGGTCCCAATAGTGGACGGATGCCTCATCATCCATCCTGACAGTGGCCACTAGGGGGCACGCACCTTCTATGTGTATGCGCCCAACAATGGCCACAAACGTAATGTGCACCGAGCCCAACAGAGTCATCAGAGAATCCAAGAGTCCCACCCTCAGCCGGCATGCCCCATCGTCACTTCAGCAGAAATACTGCAGCAAGAAATATCTGTATTAGTAAAATGAACAGTTGCTCCATGATTCCTCAATGTTTTTGCGTATCTCATCATGTCGGAAGTGTGAGACATAATTCCCAGGTAAGTGTGCACTGTACGGATATAGGATGCAGGATGTGTGCAGCAAGCCATACCTGCAGAGCTTGTAGGAAGCCCAGCTCTTCATCCTTTATGCATCCCATAAACAGGACGGTGAATGTTTCAGGGCCAACGACACGGAATTTTTGTGCAATTTCCTATAAACCCAAGAAGACCATATTAGCTTGTTATTATCCAGCTCGCGACATCACTGCTTGAGTATTGCAAGAGAAATCTAACCAAAATCAAAATCTCAGGGAAAGCGTCACTTTGCCGTTCTCAGAACAGCCGGGTGGCCAGTGAAAAACACAGTGAAGGGGGCGCAGTGCTGCACCAGTGCCCAGGATCAGTGGGGTCACTGTGCCCCCCTAACAGGTCACATACTAACTAGCTGAAAATTTACACCCCAGCACCATCTTCCTATCTCTTAAGCTGACAGTGGATGTGTTGGTAGCAGATAGTACAAAGCTGTCCACCTTTCTCAGATTTAGTAAGTGACCCCCTGGTCCCCACAGAAGAACTGAACTCTGGTGGTGCCTTCTGATGGCTGCTAAGTCCCCGGCCAGACATGGTGCACTGGTGATTCCCCGTGGAATGATTACAATGATGCTGTTCCCTCCCGGTTAATCTACGATAGGGGCATCTTATAAGGACTCCATTGTGGGTGACCAGGACTGTGACCTTGACTTACCTTAAATAGCTCACAGCTCCCCTGCAGTCCTGAGCTCAGCGTGCAGACCTTCAGCGAGCTCCGGTAAGTGATGGGATTAAGCTCAATGTTCTTGTCCATCAATTCTTTCCGCAGCTTCAGTGCGTGCTGCAGACCCGAGTCTTTCCATGGCGACTCCGCGCAGGCGTTGAACAGGGCAGTATATGTGGCATCTGTGGGAACCAGACCTCGCTTTTTCATCTAAATGATGTAACAAGAAATGAGTCTGTACTGTAAAAACTGTATGTAATAATAGCAATAATAATGTAAGTACATAATATACAGGGCATTATCAGATAATGTACAGGTACTTTACTGCATTACGTTATTGGTCCTCCCAATTAACAGAACAAATGGTCCATGGTGCTCACTGGGGCGCTGACGCCCCTTCACAGCAAGATCCATATAAGTGTGAGTGCCTGGTACTGCCGGCCTCGGCCAGATCCCCACAGCTTGTACACTGATGGACAGCGTACACAATGAATGTTATATTGAGGGCATAACAGTCATGTCAGGTGGCTACTGCTATGTGTATATTCTATTCTGGCCCCTGTGTGTCCTGCAATTGTCACCAGTTCTCCCCTCTGCAGGCTCTAGCGCTAAGCTTCAGTTATCTCTCAGCTAGTGGGTAGAGAATGCTGCACTGTCTGCTCACGTACACATCGCACACAGGCGGGAGGGATTCCCGCTTTCCATTCAGCACATGTTCAGAAGCAGTGGCAGTGATATGGTTGTGTAGAAGTGCTCAGCACTGAAGTGAGATAAACTCCTTACTAGAATAAGCTGCAGCACGATCTGCCCGTGTCTCCCTCTGATTGTCCTATCACTGTGCTCCTGCTCCAGCCTAACCTGATTTCATTAATCAATAGTGCAAGTAAAGATAAGACACTTTGTAATATACATTATCAGATAAACCTTCTTCTTTTGTCACTTAAAAGACATTTTTTGGTCTCCTGCACTAATCATTCACTCTCAATATCTGCTAAATCTGTGGGAGAAGGGAAGGGAACCTGTCACGTGAACAAACGCTATCAACCTGTAGATATGGGGTTACTCTGCAGGTTAATAGCATTCTGAAACTGCCCGGTGCCGGCATTTAGACTCCCTCTGCCAGGAGGAAATGAACTTTATTGTACCTGGTAGTGACTCGCCCAGGGGGATATGGGGGAAACTCGGTACCCAGGCCTTGACCTTCTGTGGGCTGTCACGGCAGTCGGCTCCGGGGCCCATACCCTGAGGTCACTCTTTAAAAGGGGTTTGTTACATGAAGGGATGAATAACAGTTTTGTCTCGTGACGCCACCTGTGGTTCCTCGTAATGGGTACCAGCGCGCTGCAGACCTCCAGGGGTGATGGGATGGCAGCTGAGATGTTTCTGCTCCCCGCAGGCGGAGTGGGCCCCAGGGCAGGCTTGATGGAAGGGACGCAGGTGAGAGGTGGCCCAGCTGGGTCAGGGGAGAATAACAGGCACGCACACAGGGGATTCGCTTCAGTACCTTTACTGCTGTAAACGGCAGGTATGGTCCAGGGTACTTGATAGGAAGGGTGCACTTCTGAAATCTCCCCAGTGAGCAGGTAGTAGGACTCCTGATCGGTTTCTTCCTCTCTCTCTCTCTCTGAAGCTCCTGACCAGCCTGGAACTAGACCTAGCATCTGTACTGTTTCACTCTCTCACCTGTCTGCTTGGTAGTAAGAACTTTTCTCTGGCTACCACTATCCCTGGACGCTGGGGCCTTCGTGGTTCCTATTTCTGTAGATGATTGTAGCTTCAGGTTGAAGAGGGGTCTGGAATCCTCCTGATATACAAGTTATTCCTACTGGGCATAGAGGACCCTATAGGCACGGACCCGGCGTCCGGCTTGTGTTCTGGGGTGAGCTTATGATGCTCCTCTGCCCCCTTAACTCCTCTCTTCTCTCCTTGCCTCCGGCCACGCTCTAGGCCCTCAGGCTTCAGCACGTGCTTAGGCCTTAGCTTACCCTCAGCACAGCAGCTCAACAGGTGCTGCCTCTTCACTGATCTCAAGTGCGAGCACACTCTCCCTACCTAACTCCACCCTCCAGTATATATATATCCCTAACAGGGCTCCTTCTGGTGGTATGAGGTGGAAGGGTGGAGGTGTCTGTGTGTAGTAAGGGCCTCTTGTGGAGAAGTCCGTCCATGCACCCTTTTGGGTCCTGTGGTACCTGTGGGTAGCAGGGTGCCACAGTAGTGTTTGGGTATCAGTCATGGGGGCGGCACTGGTTCAGTCACCGCTCTGTGTATAGAGAGTGACGGCTGTAACCGTGCCCCCAGCCCTGATTGACAGCCGGCCCTAATGCTGAGCTGCCATCAGTCACTACAGGGGTCGCAGTTACAGGCGCCACTTTCTATACACAGAGCAGTGCCACCCCGGTGACTGGAAGTCGAACGCTACCGGGAGGAACGCGACAGGTTCATTTCAACAAAAATGTCTGCGATGCCCCTATAAACCTATGGAAGGAGGAGCCGGAGGGATAAAAAGCAAAGCACAGAAAAGGTAAATGCTGAGGCTTATAATGTAGAGAAAAAATGCAGGATACCCATCATATAATGTACACTCCCCATACATTCATGTACACTCAGGAGTGTATAATGAGTGGCAATTATTCCTTAGATAGTTCTCCTTATTCTAAAAAGTCATCTGAAAGTGCTGTTAAATCATAAGGGAATCTGCCACCCGGTTTTAGATGCCCCATCTGAGAGCAGCATGATATAAGGGGTGAGACCCTGATTACAGTGATATCTCACGCTTTTTGTTGCTTACTGCTATTTTGATAAAATCAGTGTTTTATCTGCTGCAGCTCTAGTAGTTCTCTGAATGCTGAGCTTTGTATAACCCCACCCACACCACTGATCGGCAGCTTTCCTCCAGTCAGTGGTGGGGATGGGGTTATACAGAGCACATGAATGCCCCGGACTACCTAGCAGAAGGCTTACTAGTCCTCTAGTGATAATCTCCTGCTGATAAAACTGTGATTTTATAAAAACTACAGCAAGCAGCCCAGTAAATGACACATCGCTGGAATCAGGGTCTCTGCCCATACATTATGCTACTGTCAGATTAGATAGCAAAAACCTGGTGACAGATTCACTTTAAGGGGGTTATCCTATTTCAGACAACCCCTATTCCAACACAGCATTTCTTTTTTTTAAGAAACAAACCGTGCTTCAAGCCACATATCCAAGCCCTTTCCACTTCCTGCCAACGTCAACTCAAAAACATCTCCCGGATCCGCACATTCCTCAACCACGAATCTGCAAAAACACTAGTGCACGCCCTCATCATCTCCCGCCTCGACTACTGCAATCTCCTGCTCTGTGGCCTCCCTTCCAACACTCTTGCACCCCTCCAATCTATCCTAAACTCGGCTACCTGACTAATCCACCTGCCCCCCCGCTGTTCCCCGGCCTCTCCTCTCTGTCAATCCCTGCACTGGCTCCCATGTACCCAGAGACTCCAGTTCAAAACCCTAACCATGGCATACAAAGCCATTCACAACCTGTCTCCCCCATATATCTGTGTTTCAATGTTTTTTATTGAAATTTTTTATAAACCTTCATACATCTCTGACCTAGTCTCCCAGTACTTACCTGCACGCAGCCTCCGATCCTCACAAGATCTCCTTCTCTACTCCCCTCTTATCTCCTCTGCCCACAATTGCATACAAGATTTCTCCTGTGCTTCCCCCCTACTCTGGAACTCTCTACCCCAACATGTCAGACTCTCGCCTACCGTGGAAACCATCAAAAGGAACCTGAAGACCCACATCTTCCGACAAGCCTACAACCTGCAGTAACCACCGCTCCACCACACCGCTGCATGACTAGCTCTACCCTCACCTGCTGTACCCTCACCTATCCCTGGTAGACTGTGAGCCCTCGCGGGGAGACCCTCTCTCCTTCTGTAACAGTTTGCCGTTGCATTTTTGTTCAAGATTATTGTACTTGTTGTTTGTTATGTATATCCCCTTTTTCACATGTTAAGCTCCATGGAATAAATGGCGCTATAATAATAAATAGTAATAATAATAATGCTTTGGTGTAAGTCATTGTCTGCAGCGCTGACGTGACGGTGAAAGCACTGCAGTCAGTCAGTGAGCTCTGAAGGTCGGCCCGAGTTAACGGCACGAGCCGCTGAGTGTAGCTACAGGCTGCAGAGCTGTAGATGTGTTGTCAGCGCTGCAGACAATAACAGACAGCGGGAGCAGCAGGAGAAACTTTGCGCTGGACCTGGGGAGGATGAATAGAGAACAGACGGTTTTTGTAATTTCTTTAAACAAACTGCAGCCAGGAACAGCGGTTTTGTGAAACAAGAAAGTCCCTTTAAAGGTTGTTTCACAGAGTAAATAAGATCATTTTGGTATTAAATCATTAAAAAGCTACAAACATGCCACAGTTAATGTGACCATTATCTGGGCTTTGTTATAAATATTTCAGAATAAGCTGCAACATGCTGTACAGATCTGACTAATGTGTCCAGGGCCTGATGAGCACAGCCACCACGGCATGGACCCCGGCTAATCCCATCCATGTGAACACAGGCAGAAGGACTTTACTGGCCACTCCTTGGAGCTTACCCAATGCTGCTTTATCATGGCTCATTATCAAGGGGTCACAGATCAACCTTATAAAGCCCGCCACACACATTAGATGGCTCTTGGATGAAAGACGGCCTGCGCTTAACAGTTGTCTGGCAGCCATCTCTCCCATACACTCCTGTGTTCTCTATGAGAGTCACCACCAGACATGTCTACTGGCACCTTATCTCCAGAACATAATGATCAGCCAAATTAAATGATCAGTTATGCTGGATCATTAACTCCCCCAAAAAATTGTCCGGGACCCCATACATATTAGACTGTCAGACAGAGCCGTCAATACGTTATATATAGGATATATCCAACTCTTCCGCAGCCTCCGATGAGAACAGTGTAGTTACTTTCCTCCGGCTGCAGCCGCTCCTCTTTCAGCATCTGTTCCTGGAAGAGGTCCAGGGCTTCGGCCAGCTGCACACAAGAGGGACATGTCTTCAGAGGAGAGCAATAGAAGTGCTAGAAGCAGAGCAGGATATACAGTTAGGTCCATATATATTTGGACAGAGACAACATTTTTCTAATTTTGGTTCTAGACATTACCACAATGAATTTTAAACAAAACAATTCAGATGCAGTTGAAGTTCAGACTTTCAGCTTTCATTTGAGGGTATCCACCTTAAAATTGGATGAAGGGTTTAGGAGTTTCAGCTCCTTAACATGTGACACCCTGCTTTTAAAGGGACCAAAAGTTATTGGACAATTGACTCCAAGGCTATTTCATGGACCGGTGTGGACAATCCCTTCGTTATGTCATTCTCAATTAAGCAGATAAAAGGCCTGGAGTTGATTTGAGGTGTGGTGCTTGCATTTGGAAGGTTTTGCTGTGAAGTAAACATGCGGTCAAAGGAGCTCTCCATGCAGGTGAAACAAGCCATCCTTAACCTGCAAAAACAGAAAAAACCCATCCGAGAAATTGCTACAATATTATGAGTGGCAAAATCTTGAGTTTGGTACATCCTGAGAAAGAAAGAAAGCACTGGTGAACTCATCAATGCAAAAAGACCTGGGCGCCCACGGAAGACAACAGTGGTGGATGATCGCAGAATAATCTCCATGGTGAAGAGAAACCCCTTCACAACAGCCAACCAAGTGAACACCACTCTCCAGGAGGTAGGTGTATCAATATCCAAATCTACCATAAAGAGAAGACTGCATGAAAGTAAATACAGTGGGTTCACTGCACAGTGCAAGCCACTCATAAGCATCAGGAATAAAAAGGCTAGACTGGACTTTGCTAAAAAACATCTAAAAAAGCCAGCACAGTTCTGGAAGAACATTCTTTGGACAGATGAAACCAAGATCAACCTCTACCAGAATGATGGAAAGAGAAAAGTATGGCGAAGGCGTGGTACAGCTCATGATCCAAAGCATACCACATCATCTGTAAAACACGGCGGAGGCAGTGTGATGGCTTGGGCATGCATGGCTGCCAGTGGCACTTGCTCACTAGTGTTTATTGATGATGTGACACAGGACAGAAGCAGCCGAATGAATTCTGATGTATTCAGAGCCATACTGTGTGCTCAGATCCAGCCAAATGCAGCCAAACTGATTGGTCGTCATTTCATACTACAGATGGACAATGACCCAAAACATAAAGCCAAAGCAACCCAGGAGTTTATTAAAGCAAAGAAGTGGAATATTCTTGAATGGCCAAGTCAGTCACCTGATCTCAACCCAATTGAGCATGCATTTCACTTGTTAAAGACTAAACTTCAGACAGAAAGGCCCACAAACAAACAGCAACTGAAAACCCCCGCAGTGAAGGCCTGGCAGAGCATCAAAAAGGAGGAAACTCAGAGTCTGGTGATGTCCATGAGTTCAAGACTTCAGGCAGTCATTGCCAACAAAGGGTTTTCAACCAAGTACTAGAAATGAACATTTTATTTTCAATTATTTAATCTGTCCAATTACTTTTGGTCCCTTTAAAAACAGGGTGTCACATGTTAAGGAGCTGAAACTCCTAAACCCTTCATCCAATTTTAATGTGGATACCCTCAAATGAAAGCTGAAAGTCTGAACTTCAACTGCATCTGAATTGTTTTGTTTAAAATTCATTGTGGTAATGTCTAGAACCAAAATTAGAAAAATGTTGTCTCTCTCCAAATATATATGGACCTAACTGTACAAGCAATCAGGACCCAGCACTTCACACTTATGTCCTTACTCACCTCCTCCCTCTTTACTCTACTAAATAAACAGATGAGACCCCAAGACAACTCTGACACATACAGACAGGTGTATGATTTTTTAGGTGCATTTTCTAATGGTAAAATTTATAGAAAAAGCAAAGAAAGAAAAAAAATAAGTAAATCACGAAACTTAGAACATGCTGTGATTAGCAACAAAAGAAAAAACGTAAAAATGCACAGATGCAACAAAAGTAGCAAAAAGACAAAATAATGCAAAATAATGCAAACATAAAAAAAGAAATAAATAATCCAAACAAAAAAAAACAGTAGCAATTTCTTAAAAACACATGTGAATATTTTTCTTTATTGCTCTTGGACATGACTTCCATAATCATAGCAGAGCCGGGCTGTGTTGTGAAGACTGCAATAGTTTTACTGTGATTACAGACATTGCTTGAAAAAAGGAGAACAACATGGCACAAGGGCGACTTATGCAAATGCTATAACAGTCATGGCTATGATCCTAAAAAATAATGCTTCTCATCAATGGCTATCTCCTCCGTCCGGACACTTACCAGGCTTCACTGTGTTTCTTAGGTGCTAGTGGTGACTCTACCATCGTACCGTTAAGGTTACGATCAGCAAATACAATCATTTAGGACAATGTAATTGCATAATATTTGACACAATAGGAAATTATATGAGGATATATTATAGAAGGACATATATTGTCTGGTATGTGTAACGGGTCTGGGAGGCGGAACCTCTGAGCTACTATACAAGGGGGCGGTCCTTGTAAGGGAGCGGGTGGCGACCAGGGAAGACGGGCAGGAAGTCTCAGCAGGTGATCGGGACAGTCTCTGAGTGAACGGGCTGGAGGTCACGGCAAGTGACCGAGGCAGTCTCTGGATGAACGGGCTGGTGGTCACGGCAAGTGACCGGGGCAGTCTCTGAATGAACGGGCAGATGGTCACGGCAAGTGACCGGGGCAGTCTCTAGGTAAAGGGTTGGTACGACCTGTGGCGGCTGATGATAGACGTGAGCTCCCAGGTGAGCAGGCGAGAGTCTCTGGATGAACGGGTGGTCACAGCATGTGACGGCGGAGCCTCCGGGAAGACCAACAGACAGGCGGCAGATGAGCGCTCCCAGGTGAGCGGGCAGAAGTCTCTGGACAGGCGGGTGGTCACAGCACAAGACGGCAGAGCCTCCGGGTAGGCTAGCAGACAGGTAGCAGATGAGCGCTCCCAGGTGAGCGGGCAGGAGTCACTGGACAGGCAGGTGGTCACAGCACGTGACGGCGGAGCCTCCAGGTAGGCTAGCAGGCAGGTAGCAGATGTGCGCTCCCAGGTGAGCGGGCAAGCTGGTCCATAGACAGACTGACAGGAGTTGGAAGGCAGACCGTCGGACCTCAGGCAAGCAGGCAGGTGGCTGATGTGCGCTCCCAGGTGAGCGGGCAGGCTGGTCCTTAGACAGACTGACAGGAGTAGTAAGGCAGACCGTCGGACCTCAGACTAGCAGGCAGGTAGCAGATAATCAGGCAGGAATAAGTCAGCAGGCTGGCAGGAATCAGGCAGGTATCTGGCAGGTAACTGACAACGGGACCTGAGGGCTGAAGCAGAGTAGTGAACAGTGCAACAACATTGCTCGGGCACCTCCATTTTGGAGGAGGTGCCTTATATATGGTAAAGTCCTCCGGCCATTGGCCGGGGACTCCTTAGGACGGCGCGCGCGGCCCCTTTAAGAGGGAGGGAGAGCGCGCGCGCCCTAAGCACAGTGGCCGGGAAGGAGCGCGCGCTGCCAGCAGAGCGGGAGGAGGACGCCGGGCACGGAGCAGAGAGGTGAGGGGAACAGCGTCCCTGCCTAGCAGAGGGCAGGGACGCCGGCGCTACAGTACCCCCCCCTTTAGGCCCCCCCTTCTTTAGGCCAGACAGAAATTTAGCAAGGATAAGAGGGGCATGGATGTTCTCCCGGGGCTCCCACGTTCTCTCCTCAGGACCAAACCCCTTCCAATCTACTAGAAAAAAGGTCTTTCCTCTTACCCTTTTGGTGGCAAGAATGTTCTCTACCTCAAACTCGTCCTCAGCAGAAACCGGAGCAGGAGGCGTACCTGTAGACTTGGAAAAAGAGTTAAGAACCACAGGTTTGAGGAGAGATACATGGAAGGAGTTAGGGATCCGTAAGTTGGCCGGGAGTTTCAATTTATAGGCCACCGGGTTGATCTGACTGATGACCTCCAGAGGGCCGATGAACCGAGGCCCTAACTTGTAAGAAGGTATCTTGAGTCGGACATATTTAGATGAGAGCCAGACTTTATCTCCAGGACGAAATTGTGGAGGATCCAGGCGTTTTTGGTCAGCGTGTCTTTTCATCCGTTCGGACGACTGAAGGAGTGCGGATCGGGTACTCTCCCAAATGGAGGAAAATTTGCTAACGAGAGATTCTGCAGCCGGGTTGTCCACAGAGGTGGAGACAGGAAAAGGAATCCGAGGATGCTGACCGAAGACTACAAAAAACGGGGATTTGGAGGAGGATTCGCTCTGGTGATTATTATAAGAGAACTCGGCCCATGGTAGGAGATCCACCCAGTCTGAATGATGGGCATTAACGAAGTGCCGGAGGTAACTGGTCAGGTTCTGATTGATCCGCTCCACTTGACCATTGGACTGTGGGTGGTAAGCGGAAGAGAAGTCCAGGGTGACGTCTAGCAGTTTACAAGTGGCTCTCCAGAAACGTGAGGTGAACTGTACCCCACGATCCGACACGATGTGGAGGGGCAGGCCATGAAGACGGAAGATGTGGCGGATAAAGTCTTTAGCCAGCTCGGGTGCAGACGGGAGGCCTGGCAGGGGAATAAAGTGAGCCATCTTGGAAAAGCGGTCAGCGACCACCCAAATGACCGTACAACCGGCAGAGACGGGGAGATCAGTTATGAAGTCCATAGCAATATGCTGCCAGGGGGCAGCAGGCACAGGAAGCGGAAGGAGGCGACCGGCTGGCAGTTGTCTCGGGACTTTGTTGCGGGCGCAGGACACACAGGTAGAAACAAAGTCTATTACGTCCTTGTGCAGGGTAGGCCACCAGTAGTGCCGGGCAATAAGCTGGAGGGTCTTTTTCTGACCGGCGTGGCCAGCTAGTTTAGACGAATGGCCCCAGTGTAGGATCTTCTCCCGATCAGGTACTGAAACAAACATCTTACCGGGAGGGAGACGATTTAGACTCACGGGAGCCACCTGCATTACTCTGGCGGGATCGATGATATGTTTAGGTTCTTCCTCGAGATCGGACACCAGAAAGGATCGGGACAAGGCGTCTGCTTTGACGTTTTTGTCAGCCGGGCGAAAATGAAGAACAAAATCAAAGCGAGCAAAAAACAAGGACCACCGGGCTTGGCGCGGGTTAAGTCTCTGGGCATGCTGGAGGTAAGCCAAGTTCTTGTGGTCGGTGTAAATTATTACCGGGTGAAGAGCCCCCTCGAGCAGGTAACGCCACTCCTCCAATGCCAGTTTGATGGCCAATAACTCTCGGTCTCCTATGGAATAATTGCGCTCTGAGGAGTAGAAGAGTTTAGAGAAGAAGCCACAAGTTACCATTCTCCCGGAAGATGATTTTTGAGTAAGTACCGCTCCGGCTCCAGAGGAGGAGGCGTCAACTTCCAGGAAGAACTGCTTGTTGCCATCTGGGCGATGCAGCACCGGGGCGGAAGAGAAGGCCTGTTTTAGGGAAAGAAAGGCCTCCTCAGCTTCGGGTGGCCACTCTTTGGGATTAGTACCTTTACGGGTGAGCGCGGAAATTGGGGCAGTCCGGGAAGAGAAGTGTGGTATGAAGAGGCGGTAGTAGTTGGCGAAGCCCAGGAATCGCTGAATGGCCTTCAACCCCTCCGGTCGAGGCCATTTCTCGATGGCAGAAAGTTTCTCTGGATCCATTTGTAGGCCGGTCTGAGAAATAATGTAGCCTAAAAATGGAAGCGAGGTCTGCTCAAAGAGGCACTTCTCGTATTTAGCGAAGAGGTGATTCTGCCTGAGCCTGAGCAGGACCTGACGAACGTCCCTCCGGTGAGTCTGGAGATCCGGAGAGAAGACCAAGATGTCGTCCAGGTACACCACTACGCAGGAGTAGAGAAGGTCCCGGAAGATGTCATTGACCAACTCTTGAAAGACGGCAGGAGCGTTACAGAGGCCAAAGGGCATTACCAGATATTCATAGTGGCCGTCCCGGGTGTTGAATGCAGTCTTCCATTCATCCCCCTGACGGATACGAACCAGGTTGTACGCCCCACGGAGGTCCAGTTTGGTGAAGATTCTAGCCCCCCTCAGACGATCAAATAACTCCGGAATGAGCGGAAGGGGGTACTTATTCTTCACCGTGATCTGGTTAAGACCTCTATAGTCTATACAGGGACGGAGAGAGCCGTCCTTCTTTTTGACGAAAAAGAAGCCTGCTCCCGCCGGGGAGGTAGATTTCCGGATGAATCCTCTGGCCAGATTCTCCTCAATATATTCGGACATCGACCGGGTCTCAGCAGCGGATAAAGGATAAATACGCCCACGGGGAGGAGTAGTACCAGGTAACAGGTCGATAGGGCAGTCGTATGGTCTATGAGGGGGTAGTGTCTCTGCCTCCTTTTTATTAAAGACATCAGCATAAGACCAATAAGGAATCGGAAGTCCAGGTAGATTAGCTGGGGTAGGAGAAGGACGGACGGGATGGACGGGAACCAGACAGGTCTTATGGCAGTCCTGTCCCCAGCGAAGGACTTCTCCGGTCTGCCAGTCAAGCACGGGTGCATGTCTCTGGAGCCAAGGTAGGCCTAGCAAGAGGGCGTGAGAGAGTCCAGGCAGAACATGAAAGGAGATACTCTCAGAATGCAGCATTCCCACCTGCAGAGTAATGGATTCGGTGATGAGTTGGATGGGGCGTGGTAAGAGACCCCCATCCACGGCAGCAACAGACAAGGGTACAGCCAGAGGTTTGGTGGGGATGCGGTATTTCTCTACCAGGGACTGTGAAATAAGATTCCCGGCTGCTCCAGAGTCAAGTTGGGCTAGTTCGAAATAACGGTTCTCCCCGCAGACGATTGAGACTGACAACAGCAGAGATGGAGAGGATTTATTCTTGTCTAGGTCGACCTCTCTGAGCGAACCTAGACACAGGCATTTCCCGACCTCTCTGGGCAGGCACGGATCCGGTGCTCCTTACTGCCACAGTAGAAGCAGCTCCCCTCGGCACGGCGTAAGTCCTGACGGGTTTTGAGCATCTTGGTCTGGTCGACCTGCATAGGCTCAGGAGAGTGTACCTGGGTAGAGACGGAGGGAGTGACGGGTTTCTGAAAAGTAGGAGCTAGACGTGGTAACCTCCTCACGGGTGACCTCTTTGGCACGCTCCTGGAACCGTAGGTCAATCCGGGTGGCAAGAGTTATTAGGTCATCGAGAGTGGTAGGAATGTCCCGACCGGCAAGTTCATCTTTAATACGGCCGGACAGACCCTCCCAGAAGACGGATACCAGAGCGTCGTTATCCCAGGCCAGCTCCGAGGCAAGGGTACGGAACCGTATGGCATATTGGCCCACGGTGAGACCTCCCTGACGGAGGCGTAGCAGTGATGATGCGGATGAGGTCCTCCGTCCGGGTTCGTCGAAGACTTTCCGGAAAGCCGTGAGAAAAGCAGGCAAGTTGGACACCAGGGGGTCTCCTCTCTCCCATAGAGGATTTAGCCAGGCCAGGGCCTCCCCGGTGAGATGGGACATGATGAATGCAATTTTGGCCCGGTCGGAGTTAAACTGGTGAGACAATAGTTCAAAGTGCAGGGTGCACTGATTTATGAAGCCCCGAGCCTGGGCGGAGTCGCCTCCGAAGCGAGGAGGTGCAGAAAGCCGGGGTCCGGGGTAAGATACCATGGTATTAGTGGGCAGCGGAGCTGCCGGATTGCGAGACATGGCACAGGCGGAGGTTGCTGGTGGAGCAGTCAGAGTGTCCAGGCGAGTATTGACATTCCGCAGGTGACCCAGGATGGACTCCTGTTGGGACCTTTGACGGGACAGTTCATGACACAGGTCCGAGAGCGAGGGAGCTTGGGTGCCACCGGGTTCCATGGCCCGAGCAAACTGTAACGGGTCTGGGAGGCGGAACCTCTGAGCTACTATACAAGGGGGCGGTCCTTGTAAGGGAGCGGGTGGCGACCAGGGAAGACGGGCAGGAAGTCTCAGCAGGTGACCGGGACAGTCTCTGAGTGAACGGGCTGGAGGTCACGGCAAGTGACCGAGGCAGTCTCTGGATGAACGGGCTGGTGGTCACGGCAAGTGACCGGGGCAGTCTCTGAATGAACGGGCAGATGGTCACGGCAAGTGACCGGGGCAGTCTCTAGGTAAAGGGTTGGTACGACCTGTGGCGGCTGATGATAGACGTGAGCTCCCAGGTGAGCAGGCGAGAGTCTCTGGATGAACGGGTGGTCACAGCATGTGACGGCGGAGCCTCCGGGAAGACCAACAGACAGGCGGCAGATGAGCGCTCCCAGGTGAGCGGGCAGAAGTCTCTGGACAGGCGGGTGGTCACAGCACGTGACGGCAGAGCCTCCGGGTAGGCTAGCAGACAGGTAGCAGATGAGCGCTCCCAGGTGAGCGGGCAGGAGTCACTGGACAGGCAGGTGGTCACAGCACGTGACGGCGGAGCCTCCAGGTAGGCTAGCAGGCAGGTAGCAGATGTGCGCTCCCAGGTGAGCGGGCAAGCTGGTCCATAGACAGACTGACAGGAGTTGGAAGGCAGACCGTCGGACCTCAGGCAAGCAGGCAGGTGGCTGATGTGCGCTCCCAGGTGAGCGGGCAGGCTGGTCCTTAGACAGACTGACAGGAGTAGTAAGGCAGACCGTCGGACCTCAGACTAGCAGGCAGGTAGCAGATAATCAGGCAGGAATAAGTCAGCAGGCTGGCAGGAATCAGGCAGGTAACTGACAACGGGACCTGAGGGCTGAAGCAGAGTAGTGAACAGTGCAACAACATTGCTCGGGCACCTCCATTTTGGAGGAGGTGCCTTATATATGGTGAAGTCCTCCGGCCATTGGCCGGGGACTCCTTAGGACGGCGCGCGCGGCCCCTTTAAGAGGGAGGGAGAGCGCGCGCGCGCGCCCTAAGCACAGTGGCCGGGAAGGAGCGCGCGCTGCCAGCAGAGCGGGAGGAGGACGCCGGGCACGGAGCAGAGAGGTGAGGGGAACAGCGTCCCTGCCTAGCAGAGGGCAGGGACGCCGGCGCTACAGTATGCCTCATTGTAAACTAGCATTGTGATGTACGATCCCTCCCCTGCGGATCCCCAGTAGAATAACAATATAGACATTCTTACCTTGCCCTCCTTTATATTGGCCTTACACTGGAGGAAGTACCAGTACGGAGTGTTTCTTCTTCCCCTGTACCTATTATGAGTGGGTTGTGTGCCCCCAGTAATGTCCTCACCCTCTTCATATCTCAAGTCCTGGACCTCTGGAGACGATTTCTTAAACACAGTTCTTGAGGAGTATGTCTTGGACAATGTCCCAAAGTTGTCCTCCTCTGATACCGGTGAATTATGACCAGCACCGGCATGGTGGGAGATAGTCCTGAATCGCAGTACTCTCTGCTGGGATCACAGCCGATGCGTTGCTGGAGTCCGGTAAGGAGTCAGACAAATCTGTCTGCACATGGGTTGTACTGTTGTTAACCATCCTGATGCCAGGGAGTAAGATGGCAACTTAGCGAGGATCTGCAGCATGCCCATGGTAGATGGCGAGCAATGGTCTTCAGGCAGCTGAAACAATTCACAAAAATAAAAATACATCAGCTCTAAAGAGCACGGCTGCTCCGTGGTCAGTAATGTCGCCTTACTGCACTGAAGTGGTGCAGACATACACAGTATATAGTGGGTGTACATATCCAGGCACAACCTAGAAGGAGGTAGATACATACAATCTACATACTGTATATATATAATTATATACACAGTGGGGGAAATAATTATTTGATCCCCTGCTGTCTTTCTTAGTTTGCCCACTGACAAAGACAGGAACAGTCTATAATTTTAATGGTAGGTTAATTTTAACATTGATAGAATATCCCAAAAAAAATCAAGAAAATCACATTGTATAAATTAGATACATTTTTTTGCATTTTGCAGTGAGAAATAAGTATTTGATCCCTCTGGAAAACAACACTTAATATTTGGTGGTAAAACACATGTTGGCAGCACAGCAGTCAGACGTTGTTTGTAGCTGATGATGAGGGTTGTGCACATGTCGGGAGGAATTTTGGTCCACTACTCTTTGCAGATCATCTCTAAATCATTAAGATTTTGAGGCTGTTGCTTGGCAAATCGGAGCTTTAACTCCCTCCATAAGTTTTCTATGGGATTAAGGTCGGGAGACTGGCTAGGCCACTCCATGACCTTACTGTAGTTCTTTTTGATCCACTCCTTTGTTGCCTTGGCTGTATGTTTTGGGTCATTGCCTTGCTGGAAAGACCTAGCCACGACCCATCTTCAATGCTTTTACCGAGGGAAGGAGGTTGTTGGCCAAAATCTCGCGATACATGACGCCATCCATCTTCCCTTCAATACGGTGCAGTCGTCATGTCCCCTTTGCAGAAAAGCACCCCCAAGGTATGTTTCCCCCACCATGCTTCACGGTTGGAATGAAGTTCTTAGGGTTGTACTTCCTTCTTCCTCCAAACACGGCCAATTGAGTTAATGCTAAAGAGCTCAATTTTTGTCTCATCTGACCACAGCACCTTCTCCCAATAACTCACAGAATCATCCAGGTATTCATTGCCAAACTTCAGATGGGCCTGCACATGTGCCTTCTTGAGCAGGGGGACCTTGAGGGCACTGCAGGATTTTTAACCTTTAAAGTGTAATGTGTTACCAATGGTTTGCTTGGTGACTGTGGTCCCAGCTGCCTGGAGATCATTAGCAAGTTCCCCCCGTGTAGTTTTAGACTGATCTCTCACCTTCCTCATGATCAAGGATACCCCACGAGGTGAGATTTTGCATGGTGCCCCAGATCAATGTCTATTGACAGTCATTTTGTATTTCTTTAATTTTCTTACAATTGCACCAACAGTTGTCTCCTTCTCACCCAGAGTCTTACTTATGGTTTTGTAGCCCATTCCAGCTTTGTGCAGGTCTATGATCTGGTCCCCGACATCCTTAGAAAGCTCTTTGGTCTTGCCCATGTGGTAGAGGTTAGAGTCTGACTGATTAATGGAGTCTGTGGACAAGAGTCTTTTATACAGGTGACTATGTAAGACAGCTGTCTTTACTGCAGGTAATGAGTTGATTAGGAGCGTCTAACTGGTCTGTAGCAGCCAGAACTCATAATGGTTTGTAGGGGATGAAATACTTATTTCTCACTGCAAAATGCAAAAAAAAATTATCTAATTTATACAATGTGATTTTCTTGATTTTTTATTTTTTTTTTTGGGGGGGGGGGGATATTCTATCTCTCAATGTTAAAATTACCCTTAAAATTATAGACTGTTCATGTCTTTGTCAGTGGGCAAACTTAGAAAAACAGCAGGGGATCAAACATTTATTTCCCCCACTGTGTGTGTGTATATATATATATCTGTAGCTTTGTCGCCATAAAAAGATGGGGGCTCGGACACATTTCTTGCACTTGGGCCCCAAGCTGTTAATGTCCACCCCTACTTTTTTCAACCTATGTAACTATGTAGAATGCACATTAGGAAAATGCTTGAAATGCAATCCCCAATAATATTATTTTACAAGTAATTTCCTCTTTTTTTTTTTTTCTTTGTAAAGTGCTAGTAATAAACCCAATCTCTGGATCTAGAAAGTGCAAAACACTCATGACAAACTTGCACGTTTAATTTGTAATCTGTATTTCTTATGGTGCCTAAGGGAAGCAATAATGATAAGGCCCCTGCTTGGTAACAAGTGCAGTTATCTGCCTCTATAACAATAGCAAATTACCAATGATGAAAGGGTTAATACTTGTGCCCTGCATCAGTAATAGACCCTGTAGTCACCATGACAACTGTTATGAGGTCATAAACCAGTGTCATAAAGAAGATTCCATAAAAGAATTCCGCGCTGCCACGATCAGCGCCATTACTGATGCGCCTGAGGACCTTGAGCTTGACCACCCACGTAATGTGCCAAACTTGGTGTAATTTGGAGGTTCTAGCAGGGAAAGGGGTTGTCTGCTTTAGACACCCCTAGGGCATGGGAAGGTAACAAAGGGGGGTCCCTAGACCAGGATCCCCTTCTGTTACCCTCTATATAGAGCAGCTCTCCTTTGGGAGTTCATGGACTGATCTATGACTTTAATGGGTGATAAATTGGGAGGGATTATTTATCCTATTAGGGATTAGGCATAACGAACTGTAACCAAATGTCCAATTTTTTGAGAGGCGGACCTGGATCTGTAAGGGAGAAATTATACATCCACCTGGCCAATCAGATCAACCAAATTCGCTCCATCAATCAATGTGGTGACAGATATTGCAGCCAGATCTCTTCCACATCAGCTTTATCACATTTATAGTCTGTATTTGTTATGTCATTCTTTGTAAATCTGGTAAAATGTACAAATTGTACAATTCTGCAGTTACATCTGTTATATATTGGCACAAACTCTCTAAGCCCAATGGAAGGGCAGCCCTCCATCCATGGTTCCATAGAGGTTTCCTCCACAGGGGGTTTTCCTCTCCTGAGTGCTGGAGGGTGACTCTTCGTGAGTCGGGGGTTGTGCTATTTTCGGTGTCATGTAAATTTAAATAAAATTTTGATCATTTGACACCTAATTGCAATGCTTCGTGTATTTATTTTGTGTGCTTCTGTCTGATTAATTTTGTTTGGGGGACGGGGTCTATCACATACGGCTGGACATCTGCCGGCTGCACAGATCCCAGTAAGCACATTTTGCCCCAGGGGTCGCCCCTGCTCTGATGATGATGGTGAAGAGGAGACAAACATTACAGCACAACTCCTGGACGCATGCTCTATTCATTGGATAAAAGAATTGTATTACAGCAGTATAAGCAGATTACTCATCTATTCGTGTAATTTCCGTAGTCTTCAATGGAGAAGGCTGCAAGCAAGATGGTCTATAGGAACAGAGGCTACACAGAATCTTCTTTATCCTGATAGGTGATGGTTCAGTGTCATGTAAATTTAAATAAAGTTGAGAACGTTTGACACCTAATTGCAATGCTTCATGTATTTATTTTGTATGCTTCTGTCTGATTTTGTTTGGGAGTCGGGCTCCATCACATATCACTGAGTGACACGTCTGACATCTGCCGGCCGCAGTTTTGCCCCAGGGGTCGCCCCTGCTCTGGGGAGTATGATGGAGCAGAGAAGATAAGCATTACAGCACAGCACCTGCAAGTGAGCGCTCATCCTCAGAATAAGGACTTATATTACAGGATTACAAGCAGCTTCCTCGCCTCATTCACACAGGGAGTATTTTGGGCAGTAATTTACATTAGTATTTGTAAGCTAAAAACCAGAGGGGAACAAACACAGAGAAAAATAATATCTGAACCACTCTCACCTCTTCTGTGTTTTGGATCCACTCCTGGCGTCTGTTAACAAATACTGATGCAAAATATCGCCATGTAAAAGGGCCCTAAATCCTTACTGACTGATTGGACAATTCTTTACAAAAAAACAATATATGCCTCACCATGCATTTAATCCATCCTGCTGCTCATATCTTCTGGGCTCAGACCCACAATGCCGTGACTCTCGGCCAGTGTACATAAGGAGAAAGTGGGAAAAGTCTCCAATAAAAAATAATTCTCACTTTATTGGTGCAAAATATTAAAATATATAAAAGTCCATGATAGCGGAGACGCAATCTCGACGCGTTTCTGGTTACGCCCTTAGTCAGTGATCCTGTTGTCATGACAACCCGCGCCTCCAGGTATCCCAGCGACGGTGGCCTGCTTAGACCGAGCTAGGAGCATGGTCTCAGAGGCTTCTATCACTGTAACACTGACAGGTAGAATTCATTGCAATGCTTTATAACAGCGATTATACTAATAAAAGCTAGTCCCATAGAGGGACTAAATGAAAAAGTAAAAAAAAGAATGTGAAAAAATATAAAAAAAAACTAATCAAAAAATAAACAGAAAAGAAAATGAAAATAATGTTATATCAATAAATGGGTAAATTCATACAAAAACTAAAATAAACCAAAAAGGTCCACATATTTGTTATCATCACGTCCATGGCCTATAAAACGATCACACTACTTAACGCCTTCAGTGAACACTGTAAAAAAAAAACTATTCTTTTTCATCTTACTACCAAACAAAGAGTGGAATAAAACACGATCAAAAAGTTGAATGGAAATAGAAATGGTATAGCTGAAAACTAGTGACGAGCGAGCACTAAAATGCTCGGGTGCTCGCTGCTCAAGTCAAGCAAATTGGAATACTCGGCTGCTCGGTCCAAGTAACGAGCCCAATGTAAGTCTATGGGAAACTCCAGCATTCTTTCGGCGGCCCCCCCCCCCGGTGGTCTGCAGAGGGCCTAAAAATTGCCCAAATCGATGGGAACAGTACTAAAATGACATGGGAACAGCATGGGGAAGACTCCTGGAAGCATTTCTGACTCCCAGGTCAATAATATCAACAATGTTGTCAGAGGTATTACGCCACTTTTACAGACTCACAATAAAACATACAAAAACTAAACCAAAATGGATTTTCCTGGGAAATATGTTAAGGAACATTCTTTCCAGGGTAATGACTTGTATATAAGGCAAAATAAATAACCAAAAACAAAAATGCTCCTTCACACCTTGGGCTATGTTCACACATAGCGTTTTTGATGCGTTTTTTTTGCATTTTTGCATTGCTTTCAACCGTGACAAATGCATTCACCGGGAAATGGCATTTTAACATTTTACAACCTTATCTGGCCATGTGGTGTGTGAAACATCATCAGACACATCCTGTTTCATTTATGAAGGAGGGATTGTGAAAGTCACAAACACTGTTTTTACTGCCTTACTATTCTTAAAGGGCCAGCAGTCGGCTATGCTTTGTTGTTCCCATTATTAAAGAGTGGGTCTCCTATACTGTTATTGCATATGCAGTGACTGCAAGGGCTGCCAAAAATTTGGACGCAACCCAATACCTCTTTGAAGAGACATAGAGGAGGGTCTCAGTAAAAAAAAATATTCCCATTATAAAGGAGTGGGTCTCCTATAGTGGTAATACCCATGCTGTGACTGCAAGGGCTGCCAAAATTTGGGAAAAACCCCACTAACAATTTAAAGACACATAGAGCTGGGCCACAGTAATGACATGTTCCCATTAGAAAGGTTAAGGATCTGCTATACAGTTATAGGGTATGCAGTGAGTCCAACAGCCGCCAAAATTTGGGAAAAACCCCACTAACAATTTAAAGACACATAGAGCTGGACCACAGTAATGACATGTTCCCATTAGAAAGGAGAGGGTCTCCTATCCAGTTATAGGGTATGCAGTGAGTCCAACGGCTGCCAAAATTTAGAAAAAACCCTATTACCAATTTAAAGACACATGGAGCTGGGCTACAGTAATGAGTATGACATGTTCCCATTAAAAAGGAGTGGGTCTCCAATACTATTTGCCTATGCAGTGAATGCAATGGCTGCCAAAAATTACGAGGCACTCCAATGCCCCTTGCAAGAGATGTAGAGGTTGGAGGGCCTCCAGAAAACAATGTTCCCATTATTAGGAAGTGGGTCTCCCATATTCTTTGCCTATGCAGTGAATGCAACGGCTGCCAAAAATTTGGAGGAACTCCAATGCCCCTTGCAAGAGACGTAGATACGGTGATATGGTAGTGATATGGAGGAGGATGTGAAGGATGAGGAGAAGGAGGAGGACAAGAGCAAATAGACAAAATCAGGAAGCGTATACCCATGTCTGGGTGTGAAGACAGAGGTGCATGGGAATACAGTTAGACCTCCCCAAAAAAGACACTGTATTTGAGTTTATGTTACGCTGCTATCATTCAGTGATGTTGAGAAGTCTGGCCCAAACCTTTGATAATTTTTATGAGTCAGCCTGTCAGCATTTTCAGTTGACAGCGGCAGGGCAGGCCAGGACCTCCAAGGTGTATAGAGCCAGTTCATGCCACGAGTCCAGCTTGGATACTCAATAATTATAAGGCACAGAGGAATCAAGGACTACGTTGGCATAGCCGGCAAGGTACTCCCTCACCATCTTCCGAAACTTTCCCCTCTTTGGGAGAGTACCCCGTGCCTCAGGACCTGTGCGGTGGGAGGGTCTGAGAAAACTGTCCCAGAACTTTGACAGTGTTCCCCTGCCTCTGCTGGATTGAATTTGTGTCTCTCTCGCCTGTACTCCTTGGTTGTCAAACGAACTGTGACCTCTGCCGCCAGCGTTTTCAGATGGGAATTTTTTAAATGATTCCGCAACAAGAGCCTTCTCGTACTGCACCATTTTATTAGGCCTCTCCTGCAAGGGAATAAGAGACAGAAAGTTCTCCTTGTAGCGTGGGTTTAGAAGTGTCACCAACCAGTAAGGACTGTCATCCAAAGTTTGGACAAAGCAAGGATCAGGGGAAAGGCAGCGTAACATAAACTCAGCCATGCGTGCCAGATTGCTAACAGGCAAGACTTCTGTGTCCTCATCAAAAGGATGACTGACCATGCTCTTCATGACTGGAAGCCATGGGATTTTATGAGCTGTCCTGGCCAAGGGTATAGATTGAGAAAAGTAGGGGTCCTAGGACTGAACCTTGAGGGACTCCAACAGAGAGGTGGGGGGATGAGGAGGTAGTGTGGGAGTGGGAGACGCTAAATGTGCGGTTGGAAAGGTATGAGGAGATCCAGGATAGGGCAGGGTCTTTGACTCCAAAGGAAGAGACGATCTGCAGTAGGAGGCAGTGGTCAACTGTGTCGAAGGCAGAGGACAGGTCAAGAAGAAACAGTACAGTGAATTGTCTGTTAGCTTTGTCTGTAAGAAAGTCATTAGTAATTTTTGTAAGGGCAGTTTTGGTGGAATGGTGGTGGCGGAAACCAGATTGTTGGTTATTGAAGAGAGATAGATGAGAAGTGAGAGGAAAGTTCAGCGTGAACGTGTTGCTCAAGGAGTTTGGAGGCAAATGGGAGAAGTGATATGGGGCGGTAGCTGGACAAGGCGGTTGGGTTGAGAGATGGCTTTTTGAGAATGGGAGTGATTGTGGCATGTTTGAAGGCAGGGTGGAAGGTACCAGAAGTTAGTGATAGGTTGAAAAGATGGGTTAGGGATGGGATGAGTGTGGGGGTGAGGTTGGGGGGGATGGGATGGGGTCGAGTGCACAAGTGGTGAGATGTGATTTGGAAAGGAGACGAGTGAGGTCTCCTTCCATGATGTTGAAAAGGGAGGTTATGGGGGAAGGGCAATGGTCTGGGAAACAAAGGGGTTGTGGTGGTCGGATAGTAAAGATTTGCCGTGTTTGGTCAATCTTGTTTTTGAAGTGTGTGGCGAACTCCTCAGCAGAGATGACGGAGGTCGGAGGGGACAGTGGTGGGCGGAGGAGAGAGTTAAAAGTGTTGAATAACTGTTTGAGGTTGTAGGATAAGGAAGATATGAGGGTTGTGAAGTAGGCCTGCCTAACAGAGGCGAGGGCTGATTTGAATGCGAGTGTTGTTGTTTGAATGCAGTGAAGTCATCTTGCGATTGTTTTTTCTTCCAACGCCGTTCCGCAACCCTGGACGCTTGCCGAAGCGGTTTAGTGAGGGTGTTGTGCCAGGATTGCCTATTGACTTGTCGCACTCTGCCATGCACAAGAGGGGCGACTGAGTCAATAGCTGATGCGAGAGTGGCATTGTAGAAAGCAGTGGTGCTGACAGTGTCGTGGAGTAAAGATATGGATGTCAGTGGTAGAACAGAGTCAGAGAGTGTGTGAGTGTCTAGATATGCAAGGTTTCTGAGGGGGTGTGCTAGTTGCTGGACATGTGTGACAGGTGAGGAGGACAGGGATGAGAAAGTGAGTAGACGGTGGTCAGATAGGGGTAGGGGGGAGGTTGTGAGGTTAGATAGGGAGCAGAGTTGGGTGAAGAAAATGAGGTCTAGTGTGTTCCGTCTGTGTGGGTGGCTGAGGAGGACCACTGAGTAAGTCCAAAGGATGAAGTAAGCGACAGGAATTTGGATGCTTTTGACTGGCGAGTGTCAGTGGGGATGTTGAAATCGCCCATGATGATTGTGCAATGTCAGCAGAGAGAAAGTAAAGAAGCCAGGTGGAGAATTGGTCAATAAAGGCAGTGACTGGGCCTGGAGGTCAGTATATGACAGCTACTTGGAAGGAGAGTAGATGAGGACAGAGTGGACTTCAAAAGAAGGGAGAGTAAGGGAGGGTAGAGGTGGGAAAGGGCTAAAGGTGCAGTTGGTAGAAAGGAGAAGACCCACTCCTTCGCCATGTCTATTACCAGGGCGAGGAGTGTGGGTGAAGTGGAGGCCACTGTAACACAGCGCAGCAGGGGAGGCAGTGTCGGAGGGTGTCAACCATGTCTCTGTGATGCCCAGGAAAAAGAGATAACGAGAGGTAAAGAGGTCGTGGACAAAATGGAGCTTGTTGCAGACATAGCGGGCGTTCCAGAGTGCTCCAAAGAGAGGGAGCAGGGTGGGTGGGCATCAGCGGCACGGGTTTTAAGTAGGAGAGGTTGCGGTAGTTTGCAGTTGGTTGGAAGCGATAGGAGGGGGTATTGGTGGGAGGTGTGAGCTGTTTGGGTCCAGGATTGGGAGATATGTCGCCAGCAGTGAGGAGAAGCAGAGAGAGGGAGAGCAGGTGGGAGAAGGAGAGTGTCTGGCTTGTTTTATGTTTTGTTAGGATAGATCTGAGCTTGAGGAGCAGGTCTGCAGATGAGGTCAGGTGGGGAGGTAAGAGGGAAGGAGAGATGATTATTTGGTTAGAGGGTGCTGGGGTTTGAGGACAGCGAAGGAGAGTAAGGTTTAGTGGTGCCAAGAAACTAAGGGCGTATGTAAGTATAATGAAGGTTTAAGTGTGAATGAGAAAGAGAAAGAAAAGAGGATCATATCTCATTAGACTACCATTCACTGGTGTACACCACCATAATTATATCGAGTATAGACTGGGAAGGGAAAAGAGGAAAAGATGTGAATGGAAAATAAAATATAACGTTTATTGAAAATTACTATTAAAATAGATACATTTGTGCAAAACGTGCATTAATAAATGCATACAGGGTCACCAGCTTCCAAATGGTGACCCACAAAACCCGGTCCGTAGTGAGGTGGATAAAATAGTATTAGAAATGCCTAACCCAGCCCCTAATTATTGGGTCATGGCTGTATATTATACACCTAAATTAGCCCAATGAGGCCCTTAGAAAAAGCCGGTATACCGGCGAAACGCGCGTCAGGGACCGAGTCCCGTGTTCTGATAGTATAGGTGGATAGGGAAATTGATTATACCAATGAATAACAGTGTAACATTCTGAGCAACTCTGATTAAAGCTTCTCTGGCTAACCTGTGATCCATATCCATCTTTTCCTCTTTTCCCTTCCCAATCTATATTTGATTGAGAAAGAGAAACTAAGCACAATTAGTAGATGGTCACTCGTACCTTCTGGTCACTTCTGGCCCATTTCTGGCTTATTTCTGATAAAAACCCTTAAGAGCTAGATGTGCAAAGCTGGTAGAGGCAGACCCCAAAAGACTTGCAGCAGTAATTGCAGCAAAAGGTGGTCCTACAAAGTATTGACTCAGGGGGGCTGAATACAAATGCACATCACAATATTCAGATTTATATTTTTAAAAGTAATTCTAAAACCATGTATCAATTCCTTTACACTTCACAAATACTTGCTACTTAGTGTTGGTAAATCACATAAAATCCCAATAAAATACTTTAAGTTCATGGGTGTAACATGAAAAAATGTGGGAAGGTTGACGGAAAGGTTCAGTGGAAAGGCGCTGTAAATGTTGTGGGGTGAAACATGAAAAAAAAAAGAAAAAAAGAACACACACAATTTGCCATTAATGCTTTGGTCTTGTTACGGCATTCACAGTGCAGTAGCAATGATATGTTAACTCCTTTCATGTCAGTACTAGTGATGAGCGAGTAGGTTTCATTAACTCTTTCTGTGAGCATGCTCGTGTGCTCACCGAGTATTTTGGTGTGCTTAGCATTTCTTTTAATGTCGCTGCGCCTGCAAGTCTCACGGCTGTTAGACAGCTGTGATACATGCAGAGATTGCCTGTTTGACAGGCAATCTCTGCATTTGTCACAGCTGTGGGATAAATAATGTGATATTTTAACATTATTTCGTCACTCTTGGGGCCTTGAACATGTAACTGATCCATTCAGTGAGTGTGCAGGTGTCGAAATAAAGTCATCCGTTTCGGACAGCCCCTTTATTCCTCCATCCTGTTATATATTTTTTGTTATATACAAATTGCTAGTCATTTTAAAGGGAATCATAAAATGAAGATAATCCAGCTCAACGAACCGTGAATAGGCTCTTTTTCACACAAAGTGCGTAACAGAGTACAAGGTCAGCATTACAGCCAGAAGGAATGCGACGTCAACGCGTTTCAGGTGACAGATCACCCTTAGTCATGACTTATCTGCAGACATCGGGCTAATCTCCAGGTTAATAGCGTTAGGAAGGTGACTGGCTGCCATCCCCAGAATGAGCACAAGGGAGAAAATTAACTTTATTCCTCCTGTGAGTCGCCAGCTTTCAGTCATGCAGGTGTGCCTTTTGTCACCAATCTGTACACAGTAAGCAATGGTTGTAAGCACGCCCCAGCCCTTTGACTGACAGCTAGCTCTACAGTGCATCAGTGCAGAGCCACCTGTCAGTGGAAGTTCCAGGGCGTGCTTACTGCCACTGCTCACATTGTATGGAGTGGTGAATAAAGGCACGCCCTGCATGACTGAAAGCCGGCGGCTCACGGGAGGAATAAAGTTCATTTACTCCCATGTGCTGCACATTCAGTATAGTGGCCAAGCACTTCCTAATGGTATTACCCTGCAGATTAACCCTACATCAGCAGGTTAATAGCGTTATCCAATGTGACAGGTTCCCTTTAACTTAAAGGATCATGTTCACAACAGGAAAAGTCTTCAAACGCTTGTTTCTAATCTATTACTAGTTATTGGCCTTCTTGGTTGATGGTGTGTGGTGTGGAGTATTTTTACCGAATACAAGTTTCCATTTTGATAAAAAACAACACATTTTTACCGATATGGAGGCGAATTCCCTCCTCTTCACCAGCCTCCATTATTGGTTTTATCAGATCGTATACTCACTTTATCAAAGTTTAGTGGGTACTGTGCTGCAGACTCCAGCTGACGGACCACCACTTCATTAGGAGCCACGTTTCTGTTCCTCATGTCCCGCAGAATATTGGTCAAGTAGACGTCATCTAACCTCTTTATGGCCGCATTAATCAATGTGCTGTATACATTGATATTTGGATGGAATCCACAAATCTGTAAAACAAGTTACCGATCAGATATGCAAAAAGATCCTTGTCACTTGTTTTCTATAAAAAGGCAAATCAGTTTAAAAATGACATTATTTTCTAGACTTTATCAAGTAGGAGTAAAAAAAAAAGACACTAAATAAACTATGTAAACTAGCAATGTCATTACCGCCATGTCTTCCAGGAGCTGTAAACCATCTTTTTCTTTAAGGCATGCCCTAGCGAGATTGCAAAAGGTATGGATGTTTGGTGCAATGCCTCTCTGTGCCATCATAGGCAACAGCTCCTGTAAAGAAACCATTCAGACGATCAGTTTTTACACTGTACGTGTGGCATGAAGTGTGGAAGAATCGGCACTAAGTTTCAGAATGTGTCAGTGTTCTCCATGACAGCCAACCAGATGCCACGTTTCATTTTACCAGGACAATAAAAGAAGAGCTCTGATTGGTTGTTATGGGTATCACTGTCCGTTTCGACAAAAAGTTTGTTTCTGCATGAGGCCCGACGCATTTTCAGAAAAAGGGAAATGCTAAAATCTGTATTAAACAGTATTCACACATAAAATATTGCTGCGTCCAACTGAATGTTGCATTTTGGCGGCAGCGCACAAAACGCCTTCATATAGGCTCAGGGCACAATTCCCTGCCGAAGTGCAAATTCACACAAGCACAATGCTTTGTGTTCAGGGGAAAAAAAGGCCATTTTTGATCCGTCCAGCGTCCATTTGTCATCCATAACTAAAAAAAAACCTAATAGAAGGCCAGACACACTTTCCTATGTAATCTATGCAGTGCGTCCGGTAAAACATACCTGCCACACGGATTGTGTCTGATTGTTGTGCATCTGTCTGTCTTTTTCCGATATCACAGATGAAAAGAGCCGATACAAGTCTATGGGTCTGTGCAAAAACATTCAGCACCCGGATGGCAAAGAATAGGAGAAGCTCTGTAATTCAAGGATTTATTTATCCATCCGTCAAACATTGATGGGAAAAACGGACACACAGACCGAACACTGATGACACACGGAACAAACACTGCTGACACCAGGACCATTTTTTCCATGTACGTGGTTAAATATGGACATGTAAATGAGAAAATGTGTCATACTTTAGACTCTTTTGCTGGCTTGCCTTGCATCACTTTTTTTGCCCCCCAATTTTCAAACAATTTAGTGCATGTTGTTGTATTTAAAGCCATGCCCCTTCTGTCAAAGCCATGCCCATCTTTCAAAGCAATGCCCCTTCTTTCAAATCCATGCCCCTTCTTTCAAAGCCATGCCCCTTCTTTCAAAGCAATGCCCCTTCTTTCAAAGCCATGCCCCTTCTTCAAAGCCATGCCTTCTTTCAAAGCCATGCCCCTTCTTTCAAAGCAATGCCCCTTCTTTCAAAGCAATGCCCCTTCTTTCAAAGCCATGTCCCTTCTTCAAAGCCATGCCCCTTCTTTCAAAGCCATGCCCCTTCTTTCAAAGCCATGCCCCTTCTTTCAAAGCCATGCCCCTTCTTCAAAGTCATGCCCCTTCTTTCAAAGCAATGCCCCTTCTTTCAAAGCCATGCCCCTTCCTCAAAGCCATGCCCCTTCTTTCAAAGCCATGCCCCTTCTTCAAAGCCATGCCCCTTCTTTCAAAGCAATGCCCCTTCTTTCAAAGCCATGCCCCTTCTTTCAAAGCCATGCCCCTTCTTTCAAAGCCATGCCCATTCTTCAAAGCCATGCCCCTTCTTCAAAGTCATGCCCCTTCTTTCAAAGCAATGCCCCTTCTTTCAAAGCCATGCCCCTTCCTCAAAGCCATGCCGCTTCTTTCAAAGCAATGCCCCTTCTTTCAAAGCCATGCCCCTTCTTCAAAGCCATGCCCCTTCTTTCAAAGCAATGCCCCTTCTTTCAAAGCAATGCCCCTTCCTTCAGAGCCATGCCCCTTAATTCAAAGCCATGCCCCTTCTTTCAAAGCCATGTTTAGAAACAATTAGGCAGATATCTAAAAGTGTAGTTTCTATATGAATCGGTTGGAACTGTGGCGCCCCTGAGGGTTCAGTCGCCACATGGGTACTGCACCTCAGACCGAGGTGTGGTATCTCCTCTCCAAGGTAAGGATGGAGCACCACACGGGACCCAGCCTCAGAACTCAACACTACACCACTCCTGTCCTGTGGGGGGCTTATATGCACCAGGGTGCTGCCCCAGCCGGGATAAAGGAGATGGGGGGGGACCAAAGATAGGGGGAACCATGTAGTGGGTGAGGGTGGAGGACACACTTTTAGGTTACACTTACTGATACATCTATATATATATATATATATATAATCGTCTTATCCCGTCTGTCTGTCTGTCTGTCTTTCTGTCTGTCCTGGAAATCCCGCGTCGCTCATTGGTCTGGCAGCGGCCAATCAGCGCCGCGGGATTTCTGAAAAAAGATGGCGGCCGTTAGCGGCTCATCTGCGGGACGGAGATGCAGCCGGGAGATGACCGGCGCGAGGCGCTCATCTCCCGGCCGGTAGCAGCAGAAGGACCCCAACCGCCGGCGCCGCTGACCTCCATGCGGAAGGGAGGACCGGGGAGCGGCGCTGCAGGTCGGGATACTTCTGCTGCGAGCAGTCGCTCATGTCCCGGGTTCTCGGAGCGGAAGTAGCCGCACAGGCAGCGACGCTCCCCGGTCCTCACCAATACGATTCGATGATTGGTCTTCGGCCGCGACCAATCACTGATCTTGCCGCTAAAGTTAAACACTGCTGTGCTGATTGGTTGCCAACGCTGCCCGCAGTGTTTAAATTTCTCTGCAAGATCTGTGATTGGTCGCGGCCGCTATTTAAATGTGGCGCCCAAATCGGTGATTGGTCGCGGGCAGCGTCCGCGAACAATCAGCACAGCAGTGTTTAAATTTCTCTGCAAGATCTGTGTTTGGTCGCGGCCGCTATTTAAATGTGGCGCCCAAATCGGTGATTGGTCGCGGGCAGCGTCGGCGACCAATCAGCACAGCGGTGTTTAAATTTCTCTGCAAGATCTGTGTTTGGTCGCGGCCGCTATTTAAATGTGGCGCCCAAATCGGTGATTGGTCGCGGGCAGCGCTCGCGACCAATCAGAGATTTTTGACACAAATGTCCGGTCCTTAGTAACACCATGCGGCTACTGTCGGGAGATCAGCGGCTAGGGTGTGAAGGGAGGACCGGGGAGCGGCGCTGCAGGTCGGGATACTTCTGCTGCGAGCAGTCGCTCATGTTACGGCATCTCGCAACGGAAGTATCCGCACAGGTAGCGACGCTGATATCCATGCGGAAGGGAGGACTGGGGAGCGGCGCTGACATCCATGCGGCTAGGGTGTGAAGGGAGGAACGGGGAGCGCCGCTGCGGGTCGGGATACTTCCGCTCCGAGAAGCCGGGACATGAGCGACTGTTCGCAGCAGAAGTAACCGCACAGGCAGCCGCTCCCTGGTCCTCACCAATACGATACGCTGATTGGTCGCGGCAGGAGGGCGCGACCAGAAATTCGCTGTCCGCTCCTTAGTAACATGGCACGCGAGATTTAAAACCCGCTTCTATGATTGGTCGCGGACGCCGCCCGCAACCAATCACAGATTTTCGCGCCAATTTTAAACACGCTCTCCGGCCAATTACCGCAACATTTCAAATAGCTACGCCACCTTCGGGAGATAGCAGGGCTAACTCCGCCCATGTGGTCATGTGACTCACAAACTGCTCATAACGTACTGAGCAGGTTTTCTCACTCACACTGTGCGAGGGACTTCAGTCACACTGTGCGAGGGACTTCAGTCACACTGTGCGAGGGACTTCAGTCACACTGTGCGAGGGACTTCAGTCACACTGTGCGAGGGACTTCTGTCAGGTTTACTGAACACGTTCTGCCAGTGACAGCGCGCTAAAGAGATACTTCTTTACACTTCCTGTTTTATAATGGGTCGTAAGCGAAAATACGCCACGGAGGAAGACAGAAAAGCAGCAGAAGCAGCAAGACAACGACAACGTCGAGAGCAACAGACACCACAACATACTGCCGCCAGACAAGCCCAGGATGCGGAATCTCACAGACAATGTCGGAAACGGGAGACACCGCAACACACTGCCGCCAGACAAGCTAAGGATACGGAAGCTCACCAAAAATGCCGGGAACAGGAGACACCGCAACACACTGCCGCCAGACAAGCCCAGGACGCGGAATCTCACCAAAAACGCAGGGAACAGGAGACACCGCAACACACTGCCGCCAGACAAGCCCAGGATGCGGAAGCTCACCAAAAACACCGGGAACAGGAGACACCGCAACACAATGCCGCCAGACAAGCCCACGATGCCGAAGCTCACCAAAAACGCCGGGAACAGGAGACACCGCAACACACTGCCGCCAGACAAGCCCAGGATGTGGAAGCTCACCAAAAACACCGGGAACAGGAGACACCGCAACACACTGCCGCCAGACAAGCCCAGGATGCGGAAGCTCACAGAAAACGTCGGAAACAGGAGACACCACAACACACTGTCGCCAGACAAGCCCAGGATGCGGAATGTCACAGACAACGTCGGGAGCAAGAGACAACACAACACACTGGCGCCAGACATGCCCAGGATGCGGAATCTCACAGACAACGTCGGGAACGGGAAACACCGCAACACACTGCGGCTAGACAGGAACACGATGCGGAATCCCATAGACAATGTCGGCTTCATGAATCTCCAGAATCTAGGACAAACCGAGAACAACACGATCGACAAATTTATCAAAAAAGAATGCTCTACCAACTAAGGCAAACCCAGCAGAACATTCAAAAACTTGCACGTTACTTAACAGACAATGAAACTATAATTATTCAACGCTACTGTGGGAAGATGAATGTAGTTTGTTCAAAATGTGACTCTCTGAATTTCATAGAGGAAAAACCATCTGACAATCAGTTTACTCAATGCTACCAAAAAGGAAAATTGATGCTACCAAGACGTCACTACTCAGATCTCTTTGAGCAGTTGATGAAAGGAACGCATGAACACAGTATAAATTTTATAGAAAATATCAGAAGTATCAACAGTTCTCATGCGTTTGCTTCATTTGGTGCCAACATTGCACCGCCCCCTGGATTAGGACTGAATTGTTTTAAAATTCATGGCCAGATCTACCACCGCACTGGAACACTTCACCCAGAACTAGGACAACCACCATTTGCACAATTATACATCTTTGATCCAAATGAGGCTACAGAACAAAGGATGAACCGAAAAGAAAATGAAAAGTGTAATGCAGAACTGATGAACCTAATTGCCGCACATTTACAAACAATCAGCCCATTTGCTGCCGCATATCGCATGCTAAAAGACGTTGAAGCTGAGGAGGAACAGAGAGCTATACAAAATGGGACGGAAATGCCTTCTATTATCATGGCCATTAAACAAGAACGTCAACAAGATCCCCGATGTTACAACAAACCACGTGTAAGTGAGGTCGCAGTTGTTTTTCAAAACGATGATGGAGAGCCTCCTTTTCAAAGAGATATATTAGTCCATCTTAAGCCAGACAAAAACAACCCTTTCGTTCCTAAAACACAACGTATTAGCATTTTGCACAGCAACCTTGATGCTCTTCTGTATCCGCTATTCTTTCAAAGCGCTGATCAAGGGTGGCATGAAAACCTACACCAGCAAGGAACTTCAAGAAGAATTACACAACTACAGTACTACAGTTTTCTTCTGTCTGTGCAAAATTACTACAATCCTATTTTAAACGGTGGGAAACTGACACAACAGTACTTAGTCGACGCATACGTTAAAATTGAAGCTAATCGGCTCAATTTCATACGAATGAACCAAAAACAACTTAAAGTTGAAGACTACTGCGTTCTTCAAGAACATTTGCAAAAACAATCCATTCAAAAAGGAATTCCAATTGGAAAAACAGTAATTCTCCCGTCGTCCTTTGAAGGTAGCCCCCGCAACATGCAACAGCGTTATCAAGATGCAATGGCAATAGTAACAAAGTATGGAAGACCTGACATTTTTTTTTAACAATGACCTGTAATCCTAAATGGCCGGAAATAGCAGAAAATCTACAACCCTGGCAGCAAGTTGAACACAGGCCGGACTTAGTTGCACACGTATTTCGACTGAAACTCAGCAGTCTTGTTAAAGACATCAAAAATAGGCTTTTTGGAACAGTCGTAGCAATGGTACACGTCATAGAGTTTCAGAAACGAGGTCTCCAACATGCGCATAAACTAATTATTTTAGACGCGGATTCCAAGTTTCGCACGGAGGACGAAATTGACAACACAGTGTGGGCTGAAATTCCTAACCAAGAAAAGTATCCTGAATTGTATAATATTGTAATCTGTAATATGGTTCATGGCCCATGCGGTGTAGCAAATCCAAAAAGTCCATGCATGGAAAACGGAAAGTGTACAAAAGGGTTTCCAAAGCAGTTGAAACAGCACACTGTTAAAGATTTGGACGGCTACCCATCCTACCGGAGACAACTGATTGATAACATTGTACACAACAAAAAGATTATAAATAACTCATGGATAGTTCCATACAACCCGTACTTATTAAAAAGCTACAACTGTCACATCAACGTTGAAATCGGCGCTTCAATAAAAAGTGTTAAATATCTTTTCAAGTACATCTACAAGGGGCATGACAAAGCTAACGTCGAAATACAACAAAAAACAGTCAATCACGATGAATCATCACGGTTTGTTGACTCAAAATATGTCAGTGATCCAGAAGCTGCTTGGAGAATATTTGCGTTTCCCTTGCATTCACAGTCCCATGCCATTATACGTTTAGCTATTCATTTACCAAATCAACAGCAGCTTTATTTCTTTGAAAATGCTCAAGTCGAAGATTTCTCAAAAAATTTAAGCACAACGTCAACATTAATGGAATGGTTTTTGCTGAACCAACGTGACGAAAACGCAAGGCAGTATTTGTATCGAGAGATTCCAGAGCATTACGTTTGGAATAAAACTTGGAAGCCAAGAAAACGAGGACTTAGCAGAATAATTGGACGCATGTATACTGTTAGTGTCAATGATCAAGAAAGATATTGCCTTCGGCTGTTACTACTGCATGTCAAAGGAGCTAGAAGTTACGAAGATTTGAAAACAGTTAATGGAGTATTGCACGATACATTTAAAGCTGCAGCTTTGGCTTTAGGACTTCTATTGGATGATACTATGTGGACACTTACTTTAGAAGACGCAGTTACCCTACATATGCCTAAGAACCTTCGTGAATTGTTCGCCTACATTTCTGTCTTTGGACCGCCTACAAATCCAGCTCAACTTTGGACAAATTTCAAAGAACATATAATTGAAGATTACTGCTTACGTCTTCACAACAAAAGTGGAAATTGTCAAAATTGCGAATCTTAAGCCATGCAAGATGTCCAAAATGTCCTACTACTGCATGGAAAAACGTTTTCAGACTTTATTTTGCCACAGCCTGCAAGTCAAGTTGCACAAATTCAAGAGTATGATGAAGCTTATGAATTATTGTTGGCAACAGAGAAGAAAAAATCCTTAAATCAACAACAACGGATTGCATATGACACTATTGTGAGCGCTTTAGAAAACCAAGCCGATCCAACGCCAAAAACGTCCTGGAGGCAGCGGTAAAACATACCTCTATGAAGTTTTAATGCATCACGTTAGAGGGTTGGGAAAAGTCGTATTGCCATCGGCTACAACAGGTATTGCAGTAAACCTTTTAAGAGGAGTTCGCACTATGCATTCACTCTTTGGGATACCAGTTCCAGTCAATGAAATCTCCGTTTCCAGAATCAAACAAGACACATTTGCAGGAAAACAGTTAAACAGTGCAAATCTTTTCATACTTGATGAGTGCACCATGGCACCCAAATATGCTTTGAGCTTAATTGACAGACTTCTGCATGAAGTTATGACTACAAATATTGCAGAAAAAATGAAATTTTTGTCCTTGGCGGAGATTTTAGGCAATGCCTTCCAGTTGTACCAAATGGAACAAGAACAAATATTATCGAGTCAACCTTAAAAATGTCAGACCTTTGGAAAGAGTTTAATAAACTCCAATTAATTAACAACATGCGATCTTCTGACCCAGAGTACAGCAACTGGCTTCTTAAACTTGGTAATGGTGAACTTAGCAATAAATATAACCTTGGAGAAGACATTATTGAAATACCAGAAGACATGTTGTGCACTGACTGCATCGTAAGTGATGTTTTTGGACAACGCGTTGAAATAGATGTGAACGACCAAAGCAGTGTTGAGAGGGCCTCTTCCTATGCAATTCTCTGTCCCAAGAACGATGACGTAGCTCTGCTAAATTCATGTGTGATGGATAGAATGCCTGGAGAGTATAAATTGTACAAAAGTGATGATTCGGTGGATGTCGACAATGAAGATGAACGAGAGCATTATCCAGTTGAATTTTTAAATAGTGTTACGCCATCAGGAATGCCATCCCACGGACTACAACTTAAAGTTGGAGCAATCGTAATATTGCTGCGGAATCTAAATACAAGAAATGGTCTATGTAATGGAACTCGCCTTATTGTTCCTGGACTCCATTCCCACATAATTCAAGCAACAGTGATCACTGGATCTGCAAAAGGAGAGGAAGTGTTCATTCCACGCATTGATTTATGTCCTTCAGACACCGGTCTTCCATTTAGGCTTCGACGTCGACAGTTTCCAGTAAAACCAGCATTTGCCATGACAATAAACAAGTCACAAGGTCAAACTCTACACCGTGTTGGCATATATTTACCGGAGCCCGTTTTTGGTCATGGACAACTCTATGTTGCATTTTCAAGAGTTAAAATGAGATCCAATGTCAAGGTGCAAGTTTTGGATACCCATTTACAAGGAAAGTTGCTTACAGATAGTCCATAAGTATTCACCAAAAATCTTGAGTACAAAAATATTTTAGGTTGATATTGTTACGAAATATATTCTAGGGTCTTACTTCTTTTGTCCGATGATTTATTGTAAAATATTGTTACATATTCATGGAATAGTTTATATATTTTGATCATCTGTTTAATAATTTTGTTCAGTTGTATTAAGTTCTATAACCAATAATAGTTAATAATAAAGTATTATTTTGTGTATTCTTTGTATTATTCTTAAATCTTCATAGCGACATCTGCAGCATGTGCTACTAAAGTGAATGCAGATTTGTGCCTCTCCACGCACTTAGTCCCGGCGTGGAAAGCAGCGAATCTACAGACAGCAGCTAATCACAGCAGTATCTGAGAGCGCGTGCTGCGCCTCCGATCCTGCGAGGAGCTGCTGAAAACAGGACAGACAGCGCTGGAGCAGAGAAAAGGAAACAAGGGGAGGATTAGGGCTTAGTTTTTTAACTGTGCTGTGGAGATGGGAGAATGAGTAGGTCATACAAAACCAGGATAAGGAGGCCATACAAGCTAAGATGAGGAAGGCGTACAATCCAAAATAAGTCAGCCATACAAACCAGGATTAGAGGAATGACGGAGCCATACAAACCACATTGACAGACCGCGCTGTGGATGCTGGATGTGACACGATGGGGGATAACCCCGGCCACAGCCCGTCATTCACTGTGGTGCGCGGAACAGCAGAAACCTGGCTGCAGCCACAAATAGTCGTGATGTAAGCGGAAGCAACAGCTGGCTGCAGGCGGGAGAATTACGTGCTGGCTGTGTGTCGTCAGCGATGTTGTCACAAGCAGGATTGACAACATGACGTAATGACAAAATTCATTAGGGGCACCGAGGGGATACATTGTGAAGTTAATTAAAAGTAGTGCACAACCCATTTAAACACTGCTTCGCTGCTTAGTCGCGCCCGGTCAGCCGCATGCATATTCTAGAATACTCGATGCATTAGAATCGGGCCACCATCTAGTATTTAATACATGGCCATCTTAGGTTCACGGTCTTTGATTGTGATCTTCCTCGCTGATAGTGGCTTTCTGCTGGAACCTGCAGCTTGTTGAAGATACACGGTCCTCGTACTCTGGCCTTGAGACGAGGAGCGGGTTAGAGTTAACCGCTGTCTCTACCCGGTCAAGGTTCCTACCTAAGAAGGCCTTGAGGGGAGCGGAGGAGTAAAGCTCCACAGTAGTGTTGAGCCATCCCCGTAGTGTTCGAGTTCGGTTCGGTTCGTCGAACACCCGTATGTTCGCCGAACTGTTCGTCGAACACCTTCGAACACCGTTAAAACCAATGGCAGGCAAACAAAAACACATAGAAACACATAGAAAACACCTTCAAAGGTGTCCAAAAGCTGACAAACTGCTCAGAAGACACAACTAACACATGGAAAAGTGACAAGTACATATAGTCATGCGAAAAGAAAAGAGGTGGAGGAGTAAAAGGAGGGGGAGACACAGATATAAGCATGTCATGTCCTTCTAAAATCAAAAAAGTGAAAAGCCGACACGGCCAGTCCGTTCCTGCCCGTGCGACCTCTGTGTCGCCGGGTTTGTGCCAGAGACGCAGTGGACCCTGACGGCCAGCCCCCCTCTCCCAATACTGGTGCCTGTCCGCTGGTGGGTCGAGCGAGCCCCCCTGTGGTGGAGGCAGGTCTAAGCTTTTTAATTTAAATAGTCTCTCTAATTTGAATGAATACACTTTAAATCCTTTTACAAGGATCTATTGGAGGGCAAGTCTCATGCCAGCAGCCGCGTAATTCCAGCTCCAGTAGCGTCCACTAAAGCTACTGCAGTTAAAAAGCTTTTATAACGATCGAGCTCGGCGGTCCACCGCAAGGCGTCCTACCGCCAGTCCCAGCCCCTATGACTTGGGGTGCCTCCTGATGCTCTTCACTGAGTATCCCGGGGTCCCGAACCATTTCCTTTGAAAAAATTAAGTGTCCAAACTACAGGTGGTGTAGCTTGCTTAACAGCTGGGATAATCCGCTGACTAGCAGACACTGCTACTAGGCACAAAGTATTTCCTGGGCTAGATGCAGTTAAAAATTTGTAATTAGATACTCTCGTTGGATGCTGAGAAAGCATTCCAATATGCCCCTGAGATGGGCACGACAGTCCCGGTCCCTGGCTGGAGTGGGGGGAGGGAACACCGAGGAAGGGGAACCCTGTAGTGCAGGAGCAGGGAGGAAGCAGTTCCTGGGTGCATTGAGAAGGGAGTATAAAAGGTGGGCACCATCTTCGTTCAGTGCAGAGAAGTCTGAGCAGAAGTGACAGGGAGCAGGGGCTCTGCATGAGCTCTGCTCCGGAGGAGGGCCTAGGAACAGAGGCCCAGGCCTGGAAGAGGGAGAAGGAAGGAAGAGGAGCGGAGAAGGCTCCAGGAACGAGGAACGAAGGGATCCTAGGGGTGCGGACGGGCGAGTCGCCACCGCACGCCCGAATCCACCTGCGTGGAGGGGTCAGGCCAAAGGGGGAGACCGGTCCCCGAAACCAGTGGAGGCGGGAAACGACCCTCAGCTAGAAACCGGAGGCTGTGACATTTTATGTGGCGTAGCCCCTCGCTACACCCGCTAAGAAGGCACCACATAGGGTCAGGGAAACTGGCGCCAAGTTTACCAAGAGGAGGCCCGAGGCAGCCGGACAGAAGCGTTGGTAAGAAAGGCCAGACAAAGGACACACAAAAGGGGTCATGTGAAGTGCTCCAAAGTTATCTGAGAGTTGTCTGAGCCCCTCACCTGGTGAGCACAGTACGACGTGGGCAGCCGTTACCTGCAGAAGTGGTCTGGATAATAAGAACTGTGAGTAAAGGCCCTGGACTGCATCACTGACTCCGTGTCGCTACTGCTGCTGCCCTGCACCATCACCCCCATCCTCCGCATACACTGCCCTGAGGCTATACTCCTCCCGTGTGGAGTTATGCTACGCTCTGCTGCACCCACAACACCAGCCTCAGCGGTCTGCCCTGCAGCGGCGGTTCACTCTGACCGCAATCCACGGGTGGCGTAGTCGGATATTTAAACATCAAAACCACATATATAGTTCCGCCACTGGTTTGACCGCCCTGAGCCACGGAACCGGGTCGCCGCCACGGAGACTACAACCACCAGCATCCACCAAAAAGGGTCCGGCTCCGGGTGTCCCAAGGCCCAGGGGGCGCATCAGAACATTTTCATCACCTTTCATAATCACCAATGGGACAAGGCAGGGATGTCCTCTGTCCCCTCTCTTATACATCCTAGTGACGGAGCACCTGCTCTCATCAATTCGCCATAACCCCAATATTAGGTGGATTGAGGTGGGAGGCACCGAGTACAAGTGCTCTGCATTTGCTGATGATGTCCTAGTATATATCACTCAATCACATATATCCATCCCTGCTGTTATGGCTGAAATAGATCACTTTGTTACATGGTCAAATTTTAAAATCAATGCAGCGAAGTCTGAGGCCCTCAATGTCTCCCTCCCCAAATCCATATAGAATTCCATCCAGTCCAACTTTCCCTTTGCCTGGCCCTCACAGGGTATCAAATACTTAGGAATTCCTATTCATAGAGACCTCTCCCGTCTATGTTATCTTAATTTTGGGCCCTTTATTGAACAACTCCATTCAGACCACGGTTGGCAAGTTAGAACTGTAAGATTCACTACGTGAACCACTGGTGTTTTGTGGAAAAGCACATGTACACTGTGTTCCAAATTATTATGCAAAAAGTGTTTAGGAGTGATAAGGTAAGAATTTGTTTGTTTGTCGGTTAAACTCATTGATGGTGATGTGTGTCAGGGCTCTTTATATCACTGTAAGCATAAATGTAAGATAAATTGACAGTCCTGCCTTCTATCCTTTGGAGAATTTAAGAATGAAAGTATGGATCCGATGATTGTGTTGTGGGTGTGTATCGGGATTGGTGTTTTTGGTCTGTTTTTCTGGTCGGCGTATAAGTCCTGGAAGGCTAGTAGTGGAATGGTTCAGAAACCTTTGTGGCCCATTGTCTAAGTGACCATTGTCTAAGTGACTGAGGAGTCTACTCTAAGTGAGGAGAACCCAAAAAAAAATGGGGAACCAAAATGCCAAGGAAGGCATTATAGCCAAAGACTTAGTGGTACGCAGAGAAGGGAAACAGGCACTGATTGGAATTGACAAAATATTATGTAAAGCGGGAATGAATGAGAATGGAGAGAAATGGAAATCCTTCTTTAACTGCTATCATGGATGGCTGAAAGATAAGGGTCTGTTGAAGACAGTGGATGTATGGATGAATGCATGTGCTCATTTTAAAGGAAAAATTGAAGAATTAGGAGACGGACGTTACAGACTGACAAAAACCGGAGTGACAGATTTTTCTCCCTGTCCGCTCCCGACGTCACCCAGCTCACCCTCACCTCAGTACCAGAATTCTCAGGAACCCAATTGTTGGGTTTGCCCCAGATGTGGACAGCAGAACCCCTTGACAGTAGACATCTGTGTGGCATGTGGAGGACCGAGACCCCACCCAGCTAGTCTTTTCCCAATGAGGACGGTAGTTGTGCGAGGAGCACCGGGAGCAGCAGCAGCAGCAGCGGGGGGGGGGATGCAGTTGTTCCAGGTCAGAATGCTCGCACAATGTTAATGTATAGACCATGGAGTCCTTCAGAGCAGTTGGCACTGATCTCCCAGCTGCCAGACCCATCCCAGTCCCCTATGGGTTTCGCTAGAATGATCACCACCATACAGGATAATACCATGCCACTAGAATTGATCTGCAAGGGGTAATTAAGGGGAAATTGGCAGATGAAGCTCGGTATGACAGACTGACGGACGAAACTTATAAACAATATGACAATAGAACGGGCCCTGATGTAGCGGAGGCTAATGATGCAACAGCCGGGGTTCTGTACGTAAAAGCGTTGGTAAAAGCATGTAAAGATAGGCAAGCAGAAAAGCAAGTTACACTAGAAGATAGAGTGCAGGGGAAGGAGGAAGATCCTAAGGATTATTTCTATGCATTAAAGAAAACCTGGTCAGAAATGGGGTTCAACCCCGGAAATAAGACTAGTGAGAGGGTATTAGCAAGTGCTTTCATGAATGGACTAAAGAAGGAGATTGCAGAGAAGGTAAAAGCAAGTAGACCAGACTGGAGATCAGTGAAGGCAGAAGACTTAGCTAGAATAGCTCAGGGGGCACAGCATGACATAGCGCAGGCAAAGAGAGCTGCCAGAATACATATAGCAGAGACGACCCCCAGAAAGAACAGAGGCAGAGGACGGACTGAAGGAGGAGGACAGAAACTGTGTTATGGATGTAAAAAGCCAGGACATTTTAGAAAGGACTGTAGCACCAACCCGTATCCAAATGCTCAGAGTACGGGTCCTCCAGCCAACCAAACAACGCCCCCACAGGATGAGGGTGGCTTGCACATGAACCCCCTCATCTCCTTACCCCCAACTCTCAGTTGTATAGTGCAGGTGAACCTACCAGGGGGACATGAAATCGATTTCCAAGTAGATACGGGGGCCGACAATTCAGTAATTACGCAAGGTGATTGGCCATACACTGACACTGATTTTTCACATCATGTCATTGCCACCCCCTTCAATTCCCCGTCTATCCTGCTCCATGTCACTAAGAGAATTCCCCTGCAAATTCAAGGAGCTACTGTACATAGCCAGCTCATGGTATCGCCCCAAGGCCAATGTAATCTATTGGGAAATGATGTGTTGTCCCAATTACAAGCACATATTGAGTATCATCCCGATGGCACTGTCACCATGACCCCAGGTTTAAAACCAAGTAGCCTTTGCAAAATTATGTCACTAGATATTGCCAGCATAGAAGAGACAAATGAGTTTCCCCCGATATTGGAGCATGCTGTACCACATGATTTTTGGGCCTCAGACAAAACAGATGTTGGTAGGTTAAGAGTTCAACCAGTAATGGTAAAATTAAAACCAGGAGCAATCTTGCCTCAACTGAAGCAGTATCCCCTTAGCTCGGCTCAGGAGAATGCCATAGCCCAGCAAGTCCAAAAATTACTACAGAGGGGAGTCCTAGTCAAAACCCAGTCCCCTTGCAACACTCCCCTGTTTCCGGTAAAGAAAAAGAGCGTGCCAGGACAACCAGCCGCATATAGAATGGTCCATGACCTCCGGTTGGTTAACAAAGCCACAGAACTTCTAACACCAGTTGTGCCCAACCCGCATACTCTTCTGTCACAGATACCTTCTAACTCTCTTTGTTTTTCAGTGGTCGATTTGGCAAATCCATTCCAGAGACTGCAAATTGATTATATTCAGCTGCCAAAGTCAGGATCATGGGAATATGTGTTGGTCTGTATTGATTTGTTCTCAGGATGGCCAGAGGCTTTCCCGATTGCCGAAGCCACGGCTGCGGCAACCGCAAAGAAACTGCCTGCGGAGGTGGTCTGCAGGTATGGGGTACCAGAAGTAATTGAGAGTGACAGAGGTACACACTTCACAGGTGAAATAATGAATGAAGTCATGTCAGCTCTAGGAATTCAACAAGCATTCCACACCCCATATCACCCGCAAAGTAGTGGTAAAGTGGAAAGACTGAATGGGACATTGAAATAAAAAATTCAGAAAGCCATGGCTGAGACAGGAAGACCATGGCTGGATTGTTTACCGCTTGCTCTGTTTTCAGTAAGATACACGCCTAATAGAAAGACTGGACTCTCTCCATATGAGATATTGTTTGGCAACGTACCCAGCCTAGGGTGTTTCTATCCGCAAGCATTAGAAATGAATAACCATGTGCTAAGTTCCTACGTGAGGGCTTTACACAAAAAGATTAAGCAAATACATGATAATGTCTTCAGTTCTCTTCCAGATCCAGATCAAGACTCTAGCAGCCATACGCTGCAACCTGGAGACTGGGTGGTTATAAAAAGACACGTGAGGAAAAGCCTAGATCCACGGTTTGACGGACCCTTTCAAGTTCTGCTGACCACAAGTACAGCCGTTAAGCTAGAGGGAAAAGAGACCTGGATCCACGCATCCCATTGCAAAAAGATACTAGGAGAACCAGCGGACAAAGAATGATGACATTGTTTATACTTACCTGCATACTTACAACCATAGGTGCATGGACTAGGTTGAGCACCACAGATGGAGACAACAATAGATTCATTAAACACCATCTTGCTCTAATCGATGGACTAAAGGAGCAAAACCAGACCATTGCTAATTGTTGGATATGTACACATGCCCCTGTGACGTCCACTAGCATACCCTTTCTCGCCGTCCCAGTCTCATGGGAAGAGATAAACTTTTGGGTGAACTGTTCAGATACTTGGGCCAATAATGCCACACAGAGACTGTGGAATACCACTGTTGGGATTCCCGTAGTAGCATGGACAAAATTTCCCTGGTGGCAAGGGAACCTGACGGGTCAAATAATTCCCAGGTTGTATATAGCATTTAAAGGAGGGGAGTGGGTACCTCGTAACAAAACAAAAATTACTGATCTAGGGAAAATACCTGAACAAGGATTGAAAATAAGTTTTAATGCCACTTCAGGAAGCAGTGATGCCTTTAAACCTTCCCTGTTGGAAAGATATCTACACACTTCTAATTGGGTGAATAATGTTTATTTTAAAAACGGGGCAAGTGATACCTGTGCCAAAATACCTGGCAATCTACAGTGTAATGTAATCAAGTTATCAGAAAGGTGCACCTACGTGTGGCAATCCTGATGCTGGCTATTGCTCCCCTATAGGTCAAGGGCCTGGGTGGTGTATGATGTCAAATGTCTCTAAGTTTGTTGATTTAGTTCACCGTCTAATACTGCAACATTCAGCATTATGGAATCTCCCCTTATCCATGTATTGGGTATGTGGAGACAAGGCTTTCAAGTGGCTCCCAGTAGGAGTAACAGGAACTTGTACCTTAGCCAGATTGACACCCGCAACTTATATTGTTACTCCAGACCAGCTAGATCCTTTGTCTATCCCAAAACATACACTGCATAAGCAATCAGCAGACAATAAAGAAAGACCAAGTGGGAGACCCCATATAGTTCAAATGGGAGGGGTAAACACATTTTTCAGTGCATTGTTTATATACCCTATGTTGACACAAATGTGGGATAAATTAGTAGAAGCTACAGACTATCTTGATGATCAGATTTGGGATATTTTAGAAGTAGTTAACGGATCTCTTGCAGTACAGAATCAATTGATTATTGTCACGAACCAACATACCCTTGTACTAGATTATTTAACAGCAGCACAAGGAGGGATGTGCCAGATAATAGGGCTCGCATGCTGTCATTATATAGACAATCCTAGTGTATTGACGCTGAAACATAAGTTAGAGGACGTTGTAAAATTGAGGAAGCTTTATGATGAGGCCAACCTCAAGAATCAGGATTCCTGGTGGGCAAACACCTTTTCCTTTCTAAATCCTGCTAATTGGTTTAAAGGTATCGGTGGGTGGGTGGCTGGTATAGTGTAAGCTATTATTCAGATTTTGCTAATGAGTCTTGTGGTTTATTTGGTTTTTAAGCTTTTTCTAATGTGTATTCAGTGTTGTACTAAAAGAAAATATAGAGATTCATACTGATAAATGAAGGAACCAAAGGATGGAATGTTAGAGCAGAAGATGAGGCCCCTTAAGTTCAAAGACCCCATCTATGCTGAATAAGTCTGAAAGTTACTTTAGGTAAAAAAAAAAACACCAGCTGTGAATGTTCCTTCTTGAATCAATAATGCGTCCTTGCTAGTCATCAGAATGTATCTGATTAAATGTGTCTAATCAAATGCTTCCGATTGAATGTTTCAACACAAGCACGAGAATAGAAATCAGTCTTTGTGTGCTAAAATTGTATAATCAAACCATATATGGTAAATCCGTTTTCTGCCTTCAGGGTGAATATAAAACCCATGCTTTGTAATAAAGTTTAGAGCTTGTTTGACACACATCCTGTCCTGTGTCTCAGTCTCTCCGAGCTCGTAATCCAAAGGATAGAAGACTCAGAATGCAGTGACCACAACAGTGACTGGCTGGCAATCCCTGCATGTTCATTGGCTCTGTAAAGAGCGCCAAACATGCAGGGCGGAGACCCGAGCTCCCGCCCGAGTAACCCGAAAATGCTCGGTGCTCGCCGAACATCCCGAATAGTGAGATGCTCGAGCGAGTACCGAGCAGTGTCGAGCATGCTCACTCAACACTATTTGCTCTTGTCCTCCTCCTTCTCCTGATCCTCCACCACCATATCACCAGGGTGACCGTGGTCCATGATGCAACACCCACAGAATTTTTTTAAAGAGTGTTTATGATGCCCGTAAAATTTTTTTTTTTATACAGTATGTTCATGTATACCCCCAGGACTAAATGTTGGTCAGCCCATACACTTAGTGCATGGGCATTACAAGTATAGGACGCCAGCTCCTTTCTAATGGAAATATTTTTTTATGAGGCCCTCCTCCACGACTCTTCCAAGGGGCATTGAAGTGCCTCCAAATTTTTGGCAGCCCTTGCATTCACTGCATAGGCCAACACTATGGGAGACTCTCTCCTTTCTAATGGGAATTTGTCGTTACTGTGGCCCTGCTCTATGTGTCTTTAATTTCTTAGTGGGGTTTTTCCCAAATTTGTTCAGCTGTTAGACTCTTGCATACCCTATAACTGTATAGCAGACCCTCTCCTTTCTAAGGGGAACATGTCGTACTCGTTACTGTGACCCTGCTGTATGTGTCTTTAATTTCTTAGTGGGGTTTTTCCCAAATTTGTTCAGCTGTTAGACTCACTGCATACCCTATAACTGTATAGCAGACCCTCTTTTTCTAATGGGAACATGTCGTACTCGTTACTGTGGCCCTGCTCTATGTGTCTTTAATTTCTTAGAGGGGTTTTTCTAAATTTGGTCAGCCGTTGGACTCATTGAATACCCTATAACTGTATAGCAGACCCTCTCCTTTCTAATGGGAACATGTCGTACTTGTTACTGTGGCCCTGCTCTATGTGTCTTTAATTTCTTAGTGGGGTTTTCCTAAATTTGGTCAGCCGTTGGACTCACTGCATACCCTATAACTATATAGCAGACTCTCTCCTTTCTAATGGGAATTTGTCGTTACTGTGGCCCTGCTCTATGTGTCTTTAATTTCTTAGTTGCGTTTTTCCTAAATTTGGTCAGCAGATGGACTCACTGCATACCCTATAACTATATAGCAGATTCTCTCTAATGGGAATTAGTCATTACTGTGGCCCTGCTCTATGTGTCTTTAATTTCTTAGTGGGGTTTTTCCTAAATTTGGTCAGCCGTTGGACTCACTGCATACCCTATAACTGTATAGCAGACCCTCTCCATTCTAATGGTAACAAGTCGTACTTGTTACTGTGCCCTGCTCTCTGTGTCTTTGATTTCTTAGTGGGGCTTTTCCTAAGTTTGGTCAGCCGTTGGACTCACTGCATACCCTATAACTGTATAGCAGACTCTCTCCTTTCTAATGGGAATTTGTCGTTACTGTGGCCCTGCTCTATGTGTCTATAATTTCTTAGTGGGGTTTTTCTAAATTTGGTCAGCCGTTGGACTCATTGCATACCATATGACTGTATAGCAGACCCTCTTCTTTATAATGGGAACATGTCGTACTTGTTACTGTGTCCCTGTTCTATGTGTCTTTAAGTTCTTAGTGGGGTTTTTCCTATATTTGGTCAGCCGTTGGACTCACTGCATACCCTATAACTGTACAGCAGACCCTTTCCTTTCTAATGTGAACATGTCGTACTTGTTACTGTGTCCCTGCTCTATGTGTCTTTAATTTCTTAGTGGGGTTTTTCCTAAATTTGGTCAGCCGTTGGACTCACTGCATACCCTATAACTGTATAGCAGACTCTCTCCTTTCTAATGGGAATTTGTCGCTACTGTGGCCCTGCTCTATGTGTCTTTAATTTCTTAGTGGGGTTTTTCTAAATTTGGTCAGCCGTTGGACTCATTGCATACCCATTAACTGTATAGCAGACCCTTTCCTTTCTAATGGGAACATGTCGTACTTGTTAGTGTGGCTCTGCTCTATGTGTCTTTAATTTCTTAGTGTGGTTTTTCCTAAATTTGGTCAGCCGTTGGACTCACTGCATACCCTATAACTATATAGCAGACTCTCTCCTTTCTAATGGGAATCTGTCGTTACTGTGGCCCTGCTCTATGTGTCTTTAATTTCTTAGTTGGGTTTTTCCTAAATTTGGTCAGTCGTTGGACTCACTGCATACCCTATAACAGTATAGCAGACCCTCTCCTTTTTAATGGGAACAAGTCATACTCATTACTGTGACCCTGCTCTCTGTGTCTTTAATTTCTTAGTGGGGTTTTTCCTAAATTTGGTCAGCCGTTGGACTCACTGCATACCCTATAACTGTATAGCAGACTCTCTCCTTTCTAATGGGAATTTGTCGTTACTGTGGCCCTGCTCTGTGTGTCTTTAATTTGTTAGTGGGGTTTTTCCTAAATTTGGTCAGCCGTTGGATTCACTGCATGCCTTATAACTGTATAGCAGACCCTCTCCTTTCTAATGGGAACATGTCATACTTATTACTGTGGCCCTGCTCTATGTGTCATTCAGAGTCCCTCCATCATCAATGAAACAGGATGTGTCTGATGATGTGTCACACACCACATTGCCAGATATGGTTGTAGAATGTAAATATGACATTTCCCTGTAAATGCATTTGCCTTAAAAAATAACGTAAAACAAAACAAAACAGTAGGATCTTTCTTTAGTATAAAAACAAAGTCGCCAATGTAACCTCAATGTAATCACATTGTTCAGCTCCTGCACCTCCTCCTCCATCTCTGAAATTACCACATCAGTCACAAGCTGAAAGCACTGCAGCACTGCCTTGGCCAAGCGGCAACAGGCTGTGCTGAAGATAACATGCTTAATGCTTAGGTGACAAACCACCTAGCGCTGTAGAGATGTTGAAAGCTGTAACACAGCAGCTTGATGTGTTGCTCTCACCGCTGAACATACAGCCAGGCATGGTCGTGTGTGACAATGGGCGGAACCTGGTGACGCAGAAATGACAGCCGGAGTAGATACAGATTCCCTCTATGCCAGTCCTTTCACCGAGCTAAAGAATATGGCTGTGATGAAATACAACTCCCACTGAGAAGCTGTTTCAGATTGAAAAACATTGGGCCCACCAGAGGATTTGATTCTGAGGGTTCACCTTTCTCCCCCGCTCAAGAGCCCCATAGCAGCTGCAAAGTTAGCGCTATCATGAACTCTCCTGATGTAGAAGCCAGGGCACACCAGAGGATTCTTCGTGGGACCGTCCAACCCTGCCAAGAAGCAGTCCTGGCTAAAAAAAAGTGTGTGGGAAGATTCCCGGACACTCTATGGCTGCTTTTTTACTGAGGTGGAAACCCACGCAAACACGGGGAGAACATACAAAATTCTTGCAGATATTGTCCTTGCTGGGATTTGAACCCAGGATCCCAACGCTGCAAGGCTTCAGTGCTAACCACTGATCCAATGTGCTGCCGTTCACCCTCTGATATCTAACAGGCTGGGGAAACTTGCACCTACTGCCACTCTATCTTCAGCTCCTTTGTGAGAAACTAATGTATTTGGGCAGCCACTCAGTCTACCAAATAAAATTCCTGAGAAGGAAATTGTGGAAGGCTTCGCTACTGGTACTGGGACAGTGCTAATACCATGGTGTTGTACCATAGTTTACTGGAAATATTCCAGGCTGGTAGGAGGTAAGCAGATTCCCACAGAAAAGTACCAGCAGTAATGTTCAGGGACCCGCGCTTGTAGAAGGCGGAGACAACACCGGGAGAAATAGTGACGACTGGGGACAGAGTATGGACACGAGGCATGAGGTTGTGAAAAGCTTCCGCCTTCACGGGCCTAAAAGGCCACATTTCAAGTGAAAGCAGCTTTAGAGGACTTCCTGGGAGAAATCACAGCTGGAGTAGATATGGTTTCCCAAGTCCTTTCACCAAGCTTAAGAATATGGCTATGGTGAAATACAACTCAGCAAAAGAAGCTGTGGACTGGCTCCATACCGTCCCTGGCCACATTCACTTGACCACGTGTTTGTGCGCAGGCGGTCCTTCCCAGTAAGTGCACTGGGAAGGGCACGGGTAATGTTGTGGGACCCGTGCTTGTGGAAGGCGGAGACGATACCGGGAGAAATAGTGGTTGCTGGGGACCGAGTATTGACGCCCGGACGCCGCCGGCATGAGGCTGTGAAAAGCTTCTGCCTCTACGAGCCTAAAAGGCTCCATTTCAAGTCCAAGCAGCTGCCCAGAAATCTGGCAGTTTAGTATTGCAGCCTGTGGGTGGGTGGCTGGCTGCATACTTGCGCTTGCATTCCAAGTAACAGAAAAATAAGCAGATAGTGGCCTCTATCATTATCATGGCCTCACCTCGGCACTAAGAACTCTCCTGAAGGAGAAGCCAGGGCCCACCGGAGGAGTCTCCGGTTTTCAGGTGGGTCCGTCCAACCCTGCCGAGAAGCAGCCCTGGCTAAGAAAAGTGTGGGGGAAGATTCCCGGACACTCTATGGCTGTTTTTTTAATGTGGATTGGACGTGCTTGTGCATGTTATTTCTTAAACTGGATTGCAGATCAGGCCATTGCCCAACTCTGTAGTCCTGAAATTAAATGCGCAAAGAAAGATGTTTGTGTGTCAAAGCACCACCGAGAAGTGCTAGTTGATGTTAGATGGGCTGCCATTCCTTCTGCAAAAGCTGCTTCAGAGGACTTCCTGGGAGAAATGACACCCAGAGTAGATACGGTTTCCTTTTATGTCAGTCTTTTCACCGAGCTAAAGAATATGGCTGTGGTGAAATACAACTCAGCAAAAAAAGCTGTGGACTGGCTCTGTACCGTCCCTGGCCACATTCACCTGTCCACGTGTTTGTGGTTAGGCGGTCCTTCCCAGTAAGTGCACTGAGGAGGGCACGGGTAATGTTGTGGGACCCGTGATTGTGGAAGGCGGAGACGACACCGGGAGAAACAGTGGTGGTTGGGGACCGAGTAAGGACACCCGGCCGCCGCCGGCATTTGCTTATGAAAAGTTTCCGCCTCCACGAGCCTAAAAGGCCACATTTCCTGTGCAAACAGCTGTCAAAAATTTGGCAGTATAGTATTGCAGCCTGTGGGTTGGTGGGTGGCTGGCTGCATACTTGCGCTTGCATTCCAAGGAATGGTGTAGGGACAACTGAACGCTGCACTGGAACAAGGACGTGGACGGTGATTGTTGCAAGTCTGCAACGACAGGTGCATGGCGGGAGGCATCTACGCATGCGCCAAGGAACACTTATGATGGGCACACTTTTAGGCAGTGACCTGGGAGTCAGAAATGCTTCCAGAGGTCTTCCCCATGCTGTTCCCATGTCTTTTCAGCACTGTATGCATGTGTCTGATGATGTGTCACACACCACATGGCCAGATAAGGTTGTAAAATGTTAAAATGACATTTCCTGGTGAATGCATTTGTCTTGGTTGAAAGCAATGCAAAAGTGCAAAAAAGCATCAAAACTGCTACGTGTGAACATAGCCCAAGGTGTGGAGGAGTATTTTTGGTTACTTATTTTGCCTTATATACAAGTCATTACCCTGGAAAGGATGTTCCTTAACATATTTCTCAGGAAAATCCATTTTGGTTTCGTTTTTGTATGTTTATCAGTCCGTAAAAGTGGCATAATACTCTGACATTGTTGTTGACAGCAGTGATATGAGAGTCAGAGATGCTTCCAGGGGTCTTCCCCATGCTGTTCCCATGTTACTTGAGCTCTGTTCCCATCGATTTGGGCAATTTTTAGGCCCTCTGCAGACCGAAGGGAGGAGCCGCCTGAAAAATGCTCGAGATTCCCATAGACTTACATTGGGCTCGTTGCTCAGGTCGAGCACCCGAGTATTCCAATGTGCTCGACCCGAGCAACGAGTACCCGAGCATTTTAGTGCTCGCTCATCACTACTAGACACTTATAAGAAAGGGGACAATCTGAACAATCTGTCTTCAGATATTTCTTGGCCAAGTCTAGATGTTTCCATTTCTGTGTCTGGTTCAGTGGCGGCTGGGTTTCGGCCTCCTCACCTTGGTTATGTCTCTGAGCACCTTGTACTTCTGGTCCTCCAGGGAGGTTGCAGATCTGGAATATGACAGCACTGGAGGACAATTTCTTCTTTGTCCCTTCATGTTTGATTCTTCTCAAATATTTGGTAGTTAATGTGAGTCTTATTTTTCTCACCATGTTTTTTGTGTCCCTGTTGACTATTGGCAACAAAACTTTTGCTGGTTTTGTGATCGCACCTCAATATCTTAGCAATTTTAAGAGTGCTACATCCCTCTGTAAGACTTTTCAGTCAGTTAAATCTCTTTTTTTAGCCCATTTTGTCTGAGGAAAACAAGCTGCCTAATAATTCTGCACACCTTGATAATCGTATCCTTAGTCCGCACCCCCCTCATTACAGAAATACACATCACCCTGAGCCATAGTTTTTTTATTATGATGCAGGGTAAACCTGTATTTATTACCTTTGGGTGTTTCTTCTAAATATGCAATATACAAATGTTCCTATCCGAGAGTGGCTTCGTGATCCTGCCTTGCAAATGGAGGCAAAGTTGTTGCTTCAAGAGATGTAAATTTTGAATTAATAGTTCACATTTATTGAGACTCCAGAGATTAATTTTCTGTACATCAAAATGTTCATATGGTCACCTAAGCACCTTCAGCCCTGAATTGATTGAATGACCAAACACCATTGATCCTTTCCAACCATTGGATTTACTGGTGACATATGTTGGGAGCGGGCTCAGGATATGAACCTGCTCTGTACTCTGCAGGTGTCATCTGTGTTATACAGTCAGTGCCTGTGTGAACAGCAGCAACCAGAGCTAGCTTAGACTGCTGCTGATTTAACCATCTAAATGCCGCTGACACTCTCACACAGCTGTAGTAAAATATAACTTCTGTGGCGCAATCATCAGCAGATGATATAGGAGAGCATGTAGGAGGGACGCATATGTGGGTGTATTTAAAGGGGTTGTCCAGTCAAAACTGATAAGTCTGTAATCACACAGAATGACTGCAGACTTATGAATTATGCAGGCACTGTGCGCTGTGGGGATTCGCCGGTTTCAGACTCGGGAACAGAGGGTATGTATGAGTTATACATGCCCTCGACCAGTGGGTGCAGCTTCGCTCTCCATACACTTGATAGAGCCAAGGCCGCACCCCATCTAGTGACACGGATGGCCAATAAGCGTGTCCGACTAGAGGGGGCAGCCTTGCTCCTTACAAGTGTATGGAGAGCGACTCTGCGCCCACTGGCCAGGGGTATGTATATCTCATACATGCCGGTCTGAAACCAGCCAACCTGGGGGATTCATAAGTCTGCAGTCACACAGAGTAACTGCAGACTTATCTATTTTGACCAGACAACCCCTTAAAGTGAAAATTGCAGGTGTTGTGGGAAGAAGGCTGTTATAATTACTTTTTGGAGGCTCTTGTGACAATTCTGGGTAAGAGGCTGCTTGTAACCACCATGGGGTGGGTGGAGGTGGCTTTGGCTGCTTTGTTGGTGGGAATAGAAATTGCATCTAGTGACTAAGACCATTTTGTTATAGTGCTGCTGAGATTACCTAAGGGTAACTAACTTTTTGAGGAGTGGGATATACTACTGTGATATGAGGGTATCTGAAATTCCTCAGTGTGCATTATCAAGCACTACAAAAAAGAAAAAGGAAAAAATATAAGGCCCGGACACCTGAAGTGTTAAATTAATACACAGGTGCACAAATACGCTACACGGCCAATATACACACATATACTGTATATTTCTTCCATACGGCACTGTTGGTTTGGTATGAGTCGGACATATTTCTGTGTATAATACATGAACCATGAGACTGTTGTCTTTGTGGCAGCTCTAGCGTGATCTATATATACTAGTGTCTATCAATTATTTTTACAGATGGTTGTTGTGGAGGTCCTGCTATGTGGGATGTGCTCTTCTTTCTCTGACTGTTTTACATCTGCCACTATTGGTCATTTCTCTCACCTTAGCCACTTAGTGGACCGTATATATCTTTCTATTTTGTGGATAATAAATATATATTTTTATTAATAGCTCTATCTCTGGCAGTTTTTTTTTAGATCAGTGCCATTTACAAATATTGTTTATATATTGGCTACAATTCTCTCTCCTTCGGTATTATATTCTGATAAGAGATAACTGTAATAGGTCTAAATGAGCCGGGAGAAGAGCTGAGTGGAGACGGGACGCAGGACAGTCCTGCCGAATACGGGACGGTTGGGGGCTATGGCTCCTGTCAGTCAGCTTTCCCAGACTCTGTAATATGAAATCTACCCAACTAAGCAGGTAATGTGAGGGGACGTGTCATTACACCATGTACTATTCAGGATGTATGAGAGCTTAGTGATGCCCCCTGTAAGAGCAGTAATGGCAGCCATATTGGTTGTCATCCTGCATTCCCAGATAGAGATACCTGGGGAATGAAACAATAACTGCTCCTATCATGTACCTCGCTGTGGACGCCTCTCTACAGGGGATTCTCCTTCTTCATGAATGTTCTCTGGAGGATCTGATCATGTGGCGTCCATGATATGTGGGGTCCTGACTGCAGGGGGCAACATTGTTGCAGATCCACCATCTCCCACTGAGCCACATCCAGCGTATCCAGTCCAGGCAATGCTCTGTGAGTTTCATAGTTCCCAGCTGCACTGACACATTGTAACAAACCCTCTCCCCTATTATATGAGCAGTGCAATTACTGTCTGGTTTAGAAAACCCATTCTTTCCAATGTCCTTTGAGGAACATCTGGGTAATTAATGGAGGAACCCAGCTCAGTGTTCTCATTTATTAGCCAAAATGGAGAAAGGTAACAGCATCTCCTGCTCCGGACCCAACACTCCCAGGAATCACAGCAATTAGCTGATTTATCACCATAGGATAGTAACGATATCAGGGGCGTTCAAGCAAATTTATTCTAATGTGTATTGGGCCTTAAGACATAAGGGGCAGCATAATAATGACTACATGGACGTCCAATGAAATAAAGACAAGCACAAAGATATAAGGGGGGTAAAAAGAAGATTTTATTTATAGATTGAATTATTTTATATTTTAGTATTATGTATATGTGAAAATTATTCATCTATCAGACTTAACCTATTTATGGGCCGTGTTGATCCAGAGGAAGGCGAAAACCCCCTGTGAGGAATAAGCCAATTGTCCTCATATCAGGGGGGAAAATTCCTTCCTGACCCCAAATAAAGTATGGCGGTCAGAATATATCCCAGGATCAAAGGCTGATACCTAATGTAATGTAAATACAAATGAAAAAATATATAAATTATTTTTGTAGGTTTGGATTTGATTATTTCAATGTCTGAAATTACATATCTTTTCAACTAAAATTATTGTAATTTTATACCTTTTTTGTTCTGCTACTATAGTGTGAGTCTCCTTACTAACCTAGCATACTAAATGTATTATTATTTATTGTATTTATTTATTATTATTTATTACTTTTTGTATTTATTTATCAGACTTAACCTATTTATGGGCCGTGTTGATCCAGAGGAAGGCGAAAACCCCCTGTGAGGAATAAGCCAATTGTCCTCGTATCAGGGGGGAAAATTCCTTCCTGACCCCAAATATGGCGATCAGAATGAATCCCAAGATCAAAGGCTGATACCTAACCTGTGTAATGTACCTAACCTGTGTAATGTAAGTGTGATATATAAAAATCATTTTAGTTACTTAGACTAATTATCCTTTTTATTTTTGAGAACTAATTTTAATTGTCAACAAAGAAAATTTAAATTTTTCTAAAATTTCTCTTTTGCTACTAGTGTGTCAATCTACTTATTAATTTATGATACCAAACCTATTTAAGACCGTGTAGATCCAGAGGAAGGCGAAAAACCCCTATGAGGAATGGGCCAATTGTCCTCATATTAAGGGGAAAAATTCCTTCCTGACCCCAAATATGGCGATCAGATTAAATCCCAGGATCAAAAGCCAATCTATGTCCTATATCTATGTGCGGAAATGTACGGTGTGCTATATGTATGCCTATAGTAGTGTGGGTGATGTGATGTGTGATGGGTGCGGTACTTACCAGGCCTGTGCTAAGGTGATAATGGCCGCTCTATACATTCTTCTGCTCAGCTGCCCAGGACTATTGCTTTTGAACACATCAGATGGAAACTTAGCACAGGCCATTCCTGGGGTAGAAGATCTTCTGGATGGAGGGATGTCAGTTGCCAGCCCAGTATTAGAGGAGGCCAAGTCAAGGGTCTGGGGCAGCAAAACAATGGCAGTGGTCCGGCATGAAGATGTTTTGGAGAGATATGATGTTGAAGGGCAGCCGAGGTGAAGTACACCAGCAGAGACGAGGTACGGGTCAGGAGGCATGAAGTTCTGGGCAGTTGGCAGGGGCTCATCCTGCAAGACAAAAAAGGAAGACATTGATTATTCTCTCTGCCAGATCTTCTGTTATATTAGGGGAATGGTCTTTATAATGAACCATTCCCCTATGTAACATCAGATACAATGTACTGATATCATAGGTGTCCTGTGTGAACAGAGGTCACTCACCAGATGGTCGTGGATTCTTTTACAGTCCAGATCTTTTCATCCACCTAAGAGAAACAGAGACATAAAGTCATTGTTAGAAAATGTGAAAAAAGACAAGATGAATGATGATGATTACCACAATGTGAGAACACCTGATGGGAGTTATCCCCAGATGAAGAGATCCTTACCGGGCCCAGCTTGGTGACATGTACGTAAATCTGTCCACGGGGTGAAGGACTGTATGCTCCGGCCACTGCAGATGATGGTTCTCCAGAACTTGCCTGAATGGTGAAAATGGTGGCTCTGCTCTCCTTTCCTCCAATTCCTCCCAGCCGATGGTGGTAAAGAATGGATGCTCCCGGATGTTCCCGCTCACACCCAGGCGTGTCTGAGGGTCTTTGCGCAGCAGCTTCTTAATGAGATGTTTCACATGAGCATCAAGCCAAGATGGAAATTTTGGCTTTTCATTGATGATAGCTTTGAAAGCCATTTGCTTGATGGGGCCGTTGTAAAATGGGAATCGTCCTGCTGCCATCCTGGAAACGACAATCCCCAGGCTCCACCAGTCCACTGCTGCGCCGTATCGTTTTCTACGAAACACCTCAGGGGCCATGTAGTGGAAAGTGCCCGTCACTCCAGAGATGTTTTTGGAGGAGGTAACGCCATCTTGGGCGAGCCCAAGGTCGATTATACGGATGTGGCCATCTGCATCCAACATGATGTTATCTGGCTTTATGTCTCTGTAATGAAAAAAAAAAAAGAGAAATCTGTCCAGTGATAAAAGAGATGGAAATTGAGTCATTGCAAGATCAGATAGAATAAGTGGCAGGACACAAGGAAAGCTGGGGGTCATATCTCTAGAATGTAAAGGGGACAGAGAGAAGGAGGAACGTCCTGCTTACCGGTGGACGATGTTGTGTCCATGGAGGAACTGGAGGCCACATACGATCTCTGCTGTGTAGAATCTGATGGAGAGAACAGAGTGTAGTATCAATGTCATCAAATCCTTCTCTAGCAATCCCCAAATACCATGGCACCCCACCTGCTGCATCCAGCACACTAAATACTGTATATGACCTGCCATTGCTACCTTAGCTACATCCTGACCCCAGATTTTTTTTCCATCTCCTTAGTTCTCTTTTACATACATTCTCCACTTTCTCACCTCACATTGCCGATGTTCAGGCAGCCGCACATCCTGATCAAATTCTCTAGGCTGCCACCGGACAGATACTCCGTGATGAAATATGCCCTCTGCAGAGACTGGTGTGCGGCATAGAGGTGGCATAAGAATGGGCAGTCTCTGGCAGCCAGGAGTATCTGCCGCTCTCTCATGATGGTGTCCTCATTGTCCTCTTTTTTGGTTATCATTTTGACAGCCATTTGGATGTTTCGGCCGGGGACTGATGCCAGGACCACCTAAGAGAGACAAATGGAGAATACTTAGAAGGCATCTGCAGGGAGTGGAAGTAATCTGGATTTTATAGCACACAAGGCACATGAGTAAACTGAATGGTCGCTCAGTCTGCTGGTAACCAGGTCTAGGTAGAGGAGCAAATCCATCTATCAGCATAATGCACTGCCTGCTCCATGGATGGGCTATGGAAAGGTCTTAAAGGGAACCTGTCATTCCCTGTGTAGAATCTAAACTGCTCCTATTGCGTTAGTAATACAATGTGTATCACTAACACGCTTTTTTCATTAAAATTGGCGCTAATATAATATGTAAAATCCACTTTATATGTTTGTATCATACCTGCTCTTTTAGTCATAGAGGTGTGATTCTTCGCATTTATTCAGGGTTTGTGCCGCCCACGTATTTAAATTCTGCTCCCGGCTTGTGCTGATGTAAGTATGGGGCGCTTGCGCAGTATGTCATGCCAGCAAAGCTTGTAGCGCTGGGAGCCGCACATGTGCTGTGACGAGCGTCTCCGGCCGCACACAGTGAAGCTGGGAACTACACAGCAGTGTCACTGTGCAAGCGCAGGGAGCCGCTAGTCAGAGCGCATGTGCGGCTCCCAGCACTACAAGCTTTACTGGCAAGACATACTGCGCAAGCGCCCCATACTTACATCAGCGCCAGCCGGGAGCAGAATTCAAATGCGTGGGTGGCACAAACCCTGAATAAATGCCAGGAATCGCACCTCTATGACTAAACGAACAGGCTCCTAGCCTTTCATCAATGAGAAGCAAAGGAGAGCCAGGCTGAAGTTTGCCAAGACCATAAGGATTGGATCATAGAGGACTGGAGTAAGGTAATCTTCTCTGATGAGTCTAATTTTCAGCTTTGCCCAACACCTGGTCGTCTAATGGTTAGATGGAGACCTGGAGAGGCATATAAGCCTCGGTGATCGGTGATGATCTGAGGATGGTTCAGCAAGGGTGGAATTGTGCAAGTTAATCTTTGCGAGGGACGTATGAATCAAGCTGCATACAAGGTTATCCTTGACAAACACTTGCTTCCTTCTGTTCAGGCAATGTTCCCCAACTCTGAGGACTGTTTTTTCCAGCAGGACAATGCCCCATGCCACACAGCTAGGTCAATCAATGTGTGGATGAAGGAGCACCACATCAAGACCCTGTCATGCCCAGCCCAGTCTCCAGACCTGAACCCCATTGAAAACCTCTGGAATGTAATCAAGAGGAAGATGGATAGTCACAAGCCATCAAACAAAGAAGAACTGCTTACATTTTTGTGCCAGGAGTGGCATAAGGTCACCCAAAAGCAGTGTGAAAGACTGGTGGAAAGCAGCCAAGACGCATGAAAGCTGGGATTAAAAATCATGGTTATTCCACCAAATATTGATTTCTGAACTCTCCCTGAGATAAAACATGAGTGTTGTTGTTTCTAAATGAATAAGAACTTGTTTTCTTTGCATTATTTCAGGTCTGAAAGCACGGCTTCTTTTTTATTTTGACGATCTCTCATTTGCTACAAATAAATACAACATTTTTAGCTTTGAATTTTGGAGACATGTTGTCAGTAGTTTATAGAATAAAACAACAATGTACATTTTACTCAAAAATATACCTATAAAGAGAAAAATCAGAGAAAATGAACATTTTGCAGTGGTCTCTTCATTTTTGCCAGAGCTGTATTATATTAGCGCCAATTTAAATTAAAAAAGCGTGTTAGTGATACACATTGCATCAATATCAACGCAATGGGGGCAGTTTACATAGTACACAGGACAAGACAGGTTCCCTTTAATGAATAATTATCATTTTAATTTGTATTTCATAAATCAATAGCACACATGAAAATAAGCAACTTTGCAATAAATCTTTTCAGAGAAATCTGTTTTTTCTCCGCCAGGACTGATTTTTAGCTTTCAAAATTCTCTATTTCATGGTAAAATCTATATTCAGTGAAGACAGATTGTTACATTACTGAGATAGGAGATGACAGTTGGTGCTGAAAATATTCTATGTAAGAGGGATGGGGGAGGAGGGGAAAGTGGAGGGAGGAGTTCTGCATTTAGCTCCTCGATCTCCCTCCCTCCCCTTTACATGGAATACTATCAGCACCAACTGTCATGCTTTGAGTTGCCATTAGTGTGGTCAATATCAATGTCTATCTATATTTAATAAAAACACAGAGATCAATGTCATTCACAATATGGCAGCCTGATTGTAGCCTATATTGACAATGACGTGAAAAAAAACAATGTCCCATACCCCCTACAGCTGTGACCCCTGAGGAAAAACATCCAGCATAAAAAATACCATGTTACAGCAGCACTAGACCTAACTATGGTGATATCTTAAATGTAATCTCACAGAAGAACGCTGCAATGACAAACAACAAAGCATGACATGGCTGACAGCAGAGAAGAATACATGGGGATATAATAAATACTTCAGATTTCAAATAAATAAAAAAAGATGCAGGACTTACTTTGCCAAAGGCGCCCCTACCCAAGACTTGGTGGATGTTGAAGCGGCTGATGTTAAGCCTGGCATAGGGGCTGGATGATCCACGGTCTCCGCTGCATCCAGGTGTTGGCTCGTCCAATCGCCTCTTCTTGAATCCGGTCACGCTGGGCTCTTCTCTCGCTCTCTTCCCTTCGTTCTCTTGTCCATGTCCAGTAGACGCCATTCTCATAATTATCTTCCCGCCTGCAGACCTCGGTCAGATCGCTTCAGTCGACAGTTGAAAGTAAATGGCAGTTGGTCGTGTGCAGGTGATGCTAGAGGTGACGGAACCCTCCTGTGCTACCTACCAGGCAGCGGCTCATGGCCTGCTCTGCCCTATACACTGATGTGGGCATCATGGGTGACAGTTTAGAGTCCAGAGGAACGGCAGAGAACTTCATGGCGACTGGTAGTGATTTTTTTTTTATATTTATTCCCATATACATCAGAAATAAAAAAAATCATATAAAAAATAATACTATTAATTTACTAGCTCTTCCCCTTACCAATATAATTATTCCATATTCCAGAATTTTTTTCTTCTTTTCATCTCATTATAAGATGCCACTTTTTATATGTCGTAGTTAGAGATTATTTTTCTATACACTATGTGGACAATTATTAGGCAATTTATATTTTTGATGATTACTTTTAATATTAAACAACTACAGTGCTGTCGGTCAATGCAAAAGGTTAATAAAAGTAAAACCTGAATATTTAAGAAAGTAAAAGTGCGGTTTTGTCTTTCTTTGGAGAACAATGTGTGCAGAATTATTGGGCAACTAAATAAAAAAATATATATTTTCCATCTCAATTACAGTGTACTTATTTTCATCTGTTAAAATAGAATAAGAACCAAACAGCTCAAAATGTACAAAATATATATCAGATGTTCAAAAATAATATCAGTGACCAATATATTAATATAGTCACCTTACGTCCTTGGAGTCTGTCAGTTTTTTAATCTGTTGATGATTAACTTCATAGGCGACACCAACCAGAGTTTTCTAGACACTAGTGATGAGCGAGCATGCTCGCTACTGCTCGAGATGCTCAGCGCTCGCCGAGTATTTCCGGGGTTGCTTGGCGGGAGCTCGGGTCCCCTTCCTGCATGTTTGGCGCCCTTTAGAGCGCCAATCAACATACAGTGATTGCCTGCCACTCTTTATAATGCCGCAGCCATGATGGTTGTGGCATTACAGTGATTGGCTGGCCGCACAGCGTCATCAGGTCTATATCAGACCTGGCGCCGCTGTGCTCGTCACAGTCACTCTGTAATCAGACAGTGTAGGGAGAGGTGCTGCTGCGTCACGGAGAGATTTGCTTGTGTATTAGGTAGTGTAGGGAGAAAAACCGTACATTACGCATATCCATCTTATCAAACAGTCATTTTGAGGACTAACTAATCCATCTGCAGAGATATCAGGCAGGCAGTGTATATAGGCAGGCAGGCAGGGTATATAGCAGACTGCAGTGCATATAGCACAAGAGGCTCCATTCCAATTCTGCGTCCTGCTGCTGTTAGATATTTCTATACTAAGGCCCAGGTCTCAGGGGCCAGGAATGCTTTTTTTGGATCTTAATCCTCATTATTTGCTTAAAAAGCAATCCAGGGAACACCATTTTTCTGTCCTTTCCATATTACAGCGCTAAAAATCCAGCTATTTAAAACTGTGGTTTCTCCGTCAAACGGATCACATATACGTTGTCAGAAAATACTGCCATTTCTGGCCTCCATTAAAAATTTCTTTCAGTGTGTCAGTGAAGCAATTCACAGCAGTTTGCTGTTCACACTACTTACCTACAGGCCAGGTATTTAAAACTGTGTTTTCTCTGTCACACGGATCACATATAAGTTCCCTCCAAACTCAGTCATTTGTAGTGAGCGTGGAAGATACTGTCCTCCATTTAAAATGGGCAAGGCACGTGCAAGGGACGGGGTACTGGATGTGATGGTGATGGTGCATGCAGAGGCCGAGGACAAGGCCGTGGGCAAGCTGAAATTGTGCCACAACAAACACCCACATCTTCTCGCCTGACCTTCCTGTCCCAATTTCTAGGGGACCGCAGCACACCACTATTGAACCCAGAGTAGTGTCAAAAGGTTGTTGGTTGGATAGCGGATAATGCTTCCAGTCACTTAGCCACCACCACCACCCTGTCTTCCACATGGTCAAGTCTCAGTAGCCGTGAGTCTGGACAGCATATTCCTCAACCTGATCCTCCTTCCTCCCACCTTGCCGAGTGCCCGGAGACAACTGATCCCACACTTGGACACTCTGAAGAGCTGTTTACTTTTACATTTATAGATTTGGGCCTCTCGCCCGGTCCACTTGAAGCGGGGCAAGAGGAGATCGCGTGTAGCGATGCCCAAATATTTGAGCAGCCACGGTCACACAAAGGCGACGGTGGGAAAGTGTCACAAGAGGTGGACGATGATGAGACACAATTGCCAGAAACTCAGGAGGAGGACCAGGGTGCGGAAGTGGAAGACGAGGTGGTGGATGATATAGTAACTGACCCAACCTGGCAGGAGGACATGCAGAGCGAGGACAGCAGCACACAGGGGGAGCGAGGCAGAGCACCCCAAAAGGCAGGAAGAAGCAGTGTGTTGGCCGCAGACAGAAGGCAGGCAACCGTTCCCCATAACACCAATATGAAGGAAGTTGCCAGTACAACTGTTAGGTCTTCCCAAGTCTGGTTGTTTTTAAAAGACTCTGCCGATAACCCCAAAAGGCCATTTGCACCACCAGCCAGGCCAGCATCAGCAAGGGTGGCAAAACGACCAGCCTGACCACCACCAGCATGATCAGGCACATGGCAGGAAAGCACCTGACTTTGTGGGCCGAACCCCAGAGTCCAGGAACAGTGTCTGCAGGTGACACCATTGCTTCTTCCACTCTTGTGCATTCAAGCCAATCCCCTGTCCATGGTGCATGCGAAGATGCCTCCTGCCCTGCACCATTCGTTGAGCACTCTCAAGTAGCAGCCTCAGTAAGCACGTCCATGTCCTTGTACCAGCAGCGTGCGTTCAGTCGTCCATACCCCTGTCCTTGGAACGCAAGAGTAAATATGCAGCCAACGCCCCACAGGCCACACTACTAAATTCTCACATTTCAGGACTGCTTGCGCTCGAAATGTTGCCTTTTACGCTCGTGGAGACGGAAGCGTTCCCCAACCTGATGGCGGCTGTCCCTCGGTACTCGGTCCCCAGCTGCCACTATTTCTCCTGGTGTGCCGTCCCCGCATTACACAAGCATGTGTCCCAAAACATTAGCTGTGCCCTCAAATACGCAGTTACTGGGAAAGTCCACCTAACCACGGACACGTGGACAAGTGCTTGAGGGCAGGGACGGTACATCTCGCTGACGGCACACCGGGTTAACATAGTGGAAGCCGGGACCCAGTTGGACCTTGGGATTAGAGATGAGCGGTGTTCGAATTGAACTGTTTGCCAATCTCAAATTCGAGCTGTTTTGGGCGGTGTTCGAGCCGTTCGACGAACCCGAAAGATTTGAAAAAAATCCGGCTGTTCGAGGTTATGTTCGATAACTGTTCGTGCACCAAAATCGTAACTGGATTTTTTCACAGTAATGCTGATAATCAATGTTAATACACAGTTTGAGTGTACAGCGGGGTGGGGGGAGGGGCATGGGATGGATCTCTGCAGAAATAATGAAGATCTCCATTTTTTTTTCTCTTTCCCGCATTTACAGTGGGGAGGTGCAGTCTGTCAGCCTATCAGCAGCGCACACACGGAGCAAAGTGCTTTTTTTCACACAAGCAAGGGCATGTGTCATTGGCTGTGTATGTCACATGTCCTTGCCCTATAAGACACAGCCATTTTCCCCGTCGCCACCATTTTCTCACTGCTGCAGCTGAGTGTTAGCCCGCACCGCTGCTGCTGTGTGCGCGCTATACAGTATAACTGTGAGAATTGCAAGCGAATTTTATCTGAAATAGACAGATAGCTTGGAAGTAGGGACTAGTTCTAATTGCAGCCCTATTGAGGGCTAGGTTACAGCATTTCCTACGACTTTTAGCAGGCAGGTCTGTGCTCTTAAATAGACAGATAGGTTGGGAGTAGTGACTAGTTGTAATTGCAGCACTTTTGAGGGCTAGGTTACATCAGTTCCTATCACTTTTTCCTAGGCAGGTCAGTTTTAGTGCTGTGCAAGTGTTTTTCACAGCATTTGGCTAAAACTAGCTAAGCAAATCCTTTAGGGCCTGTAATACACATTTTTTACTGCACGTAGCCAAGTAAAACCTTTTGGGCATATTAGCAGTGTGTGGTACTCATTCTATCAGGCCATCTATACTAAGCTCCACCAGCTTTCAAATTACTAATAATTTTTAGCTGCATCTTGCCTGGAAAATAATTTTGGGCCTGTAGCAGTGTGTGGTACTCATTCTATTAGGCCATCTATACTAAGCTCCACCAGCTTTCAAATTACTAATAATTTTTAGCTGCATCTTGCCTGTAAAATAATTTTGGGCATATTAGCAGTGTGTGGTACTCATTCTATTAGGCCAGTGATTTTCAACCAGTGTTCCGCGGCACACTAGTGTGCCGCGACACATGGTCGGGTGTGCCGCGGGGAAAGTTCCCCAAACTATGGTGCCCCCTGTGTTTTGTTTCCCGGCAATGCGCTCGATGCGCAGTCACGCCTTCTTACAATGTAGGAGACGTGTACAATAACACATGCGCAAGCTTTGAACCTCGTGCGACTTAATGACGTCACCGAGGCCGGTGCGTCATCCTGAGAGCGGAGAGACTCTCGCATTTGCCCGCCGCCAAGGTAATGCCCGCCAATAATGCTGACTATATGAGCTTTTGCCTGAGTATATGAACTGTTGGCAGAATACTCAGCATATGAGCTGGTACTTTTAGTACTCCAGCAGTATACTGCATATAACAATGAGAAATGTAAAATGAGAAATACTATAGTCATGAGGCTGGAGTACTACAAGTACCAGCTCATATGCTGAGTATATGAGCTGGCACTTGTACTCTGGCCTCATGGCCATAGTACTTCTCATTGTACCCCTTTATATTGCAGTATATGAGCCACATAATAATCAGCACCATATACTGTGGCGCTGTACAGTGCACATCACCACAGTATATGATGCTGATAATCATGTGCTCATATACGTGGGACTGTATTTATGAGGTTACATGGGATTGAATATATGAGGGGGTTATCCTTTTTTATTTCACTTTTTTAAAATAAATAATTTATTGAAAGGACCTTTGCCAGGCATATTTCACTCTTGAGGGCTAAAAAAGTAGCTCTTGTGGTGGTAAGAAGCTGATTTAAAACCCCCAAGAGTGAACTCCGTGAGAGTTGTATGTATGGAATAATAAATGATATTAGTACCGTTCTTCAGCAGTCATGTCCTGCTTGAATTGACTCTAGTGGCGTAGCACTTGGCAGCCGGCTCTATTCTACTTATAGAGAAAGCTGAGTGCTACGTCACTAGTGTCAATTCAAGCAGGAAATGCAGACCGTAGTAATAGAAGTTATTATCACACACATACAGCTCTCGCGAAGTTCACTCTTGGGGGGTTTAAATCAGCTTCTTGTCACCACGAGAGCTGCTTTTTAAGCCCTCAGGAATGAAATATGCCTAGCAGAGGTCCTTTAAGTGTGGCAGATAATGTAATACTCTTCTATTTTAGTGTGTGGCTGCGCACACTATCTCAGCAGTGATGGAGAAGTATTTGAGAATGGAAAAGGCAAATGCCGAACAGGACCCTGGACACAATTCTAACCCAAATGAAGGCCCTAGTATGAGAGTTCGACAAAAGAAAAAAGACAAGACGGTGAGCTCAAGGCAATACAGTGAAAGCTATCTTTCATTTGGATTTACTTCCACTGGGGATGCGACAGCACCAACACCACTGTGCTTGGTGTGCGGTGAGAAGCTTTCCAATAGCGCTATGGTGCCAAGCAAACTTAAACGCCATCTCCAAACGAAACACCCTTCCGTTCAAAATAAACCGATGGAGTATTTTGTACGCTTACGTACAAACAATGAGAAAGGGGCAACTTTTTTGAGAAAAAGCACAAAGGTAAATGAGAGAGCCCTCAAAGCTAGCTACCTTGTTGCTGAACTCATAGCTAAATCAAAAAAGTCCCACACTGTGGCAGAAACATTAATACTACCAGCTTGTAAAGCTATTGTAAATGAGATGCTTGGCCCTGAAGCAGCTAAAGAGATAGCTAAAGTGCCTCTCTCTGATAACACAATTGCCAGACGGATTAATGACTTGTCTGCGGACATTGAAACAGTTGTTTTGGAAAAGGTGCGCATCAGTAAGAAATTTGCCTTGCAACTTGATGAGTCGACAGATATCAGTGGACATTGTCAGTTGTTGGCCAATGTGTGTTTTGTGGATGGTGAAGCCATTAGAGAAAACTTCCTATTTTGCAAGGCACTGACAGAAAAATCAACAGGAGAGGCAATATTCCAAGTCACATCGGAATATCTTGATAAAAGTGGACTTACATGGGAAAACTGCACAGGTGTCTGCACTGATGGAGCCGCAGCCATGGTCGGGCGCATCAAAGGCTTTGTAAGTAGGGTTAAAGAAAGAAACCCAGATGTTCTTGCTACCCACTGTTTCTTGCACCGTGAGGCCCTCGTTGCAAAGACCTTACCAGCAGATCTAGCTCCTGTGTTGGATGATGTTGTGCGCATAGTGAACTTTGTGAAGACGCGACCTTTGAGATGTCGCTTATTTGCGTCTTTGTGTACAGAAATGGGAGCGGAACATAAAATCTTATTGCTCCACACGGAGGTCAGGTGGCTGTCACGCGGCAAAGTGCTGGCCCGTGTGTATGAGTTGCGAGAGGAACTTAAAATATTTCTTACAAACGAGAGGTCCGATTATTCAAAGCTGCTTGCAAGTGATGAGTGGTGTGCAAAGCTGGCATACCTGGCTGATATATTTCAATATCTGAATGAACTAAACACACGGATGCAAGGTCGAAATGAAAACCTGCTTACAAGCACTGACAAAATGAACGGATTCCGTTTAAAGGTGCAGCTCTGGCAACAACATGTGCAGGGTGGCAACCTTCAGATGTTCCCACTCACCGAGAAACTGCATGATGACAATACTGCTGCAATGTGCGAAGCGATTGGCAGACATTTGAAAACTCTTGAGGAGAAGTTATCGTTCTATTTCTCTTCAGCCTTCACAGAATGCCTTGACTGGGTTAGGGACCCATACAGCTCATTATTCATTGCTGGAAAGGACATGACTTTAAAGGAGCAAGAGGAACTCGTTGAACTGAAGCAAGATCGCGGTTTAAAGCTAAAGTTTGCGGATCTTCTTTTGGACAGTTTTTGGTTATCTGTTGCCAAGGAGTTCCCCATTCTGGCCAACAAAGCTATTTTGACATTGCTCCCATTTTCAACCACATATCTATGTGAGCTGGGCTTTTCAAGCTTGACTGCGATAAAAGCTAAAAACAGGGAGAAACTGAGAACTGTTGAGGAAGAGCTTCGTGTGTGTCTTTCCACCATTCCTGCCAGGATATCCCTTTTGTGTTTATCGAAACAGGCCCAGGTTTCACACTGAGTGAGTAAAATAAATTTAGAATCTATATTATTAACTATATGTATAATATGACTGTTTTAGTGTCATTTTGTGCTATTTTGTTTGGTGGTGTGCCCCAGGATTTTCTAAGTATAAAAAGTGTGCCGCGGCTCAAAAAAGGTTGAAAATCACTGTATTAGGCCATCTATACTAAGCTCCACCAACTTTCATATTACTAATAATTTTTAGCTGCATCTTGCCTGTAAAATAACTTTGGGCATATTAGCAGTATGTGGTACTCATTGTATTAGGCCATCTATACCAAGCTCCACCAGCTTTGAAATTAATAATAATTTTTAGCTGCATCTAGCCCGGAAAATAATTTTGGGCATAGTAGCAGTGTGTGTGGTACTCATTGTATTAGGCCATCTATACCAAGCTCCACCAGCTTTGAAATTAATAATAATTTTTAGCTGCATCCAGCTCGGAAAATAATTTTGGGCATAGTAGCAGTGTGTGGTACTCATTGTATTAGACCATCTATACCAAGCTCCACCAGCTTTGAAATTAATAATAATTTTTACCTGCATCTAGCCCGGAAAATAATTTTGGGCATAGTAGCAGTGTGTGTGGTACTCATTGTATTAGGCCATCTATACCAAGCTCCACCAGCTTTGAAATTAATAATAATTTTTAGCTGCATCCAGCTCGGAAAATAATTTTGGGCATAGTAGCAGTGTGCGGTACTCATTGTATTAGACCATCTATACCAAGCTCCACCAGCTTTGAAATTAATAATAATTTTTAGCTGCATCCAGCTCGGAAAATAATTTTGGGCATAGTAGCAGTGTGTGGTACTCATTGTATTAGGCCATCTATACCAAGCTCCACCAGCTTCGAAATTAATAATAATTTTTAGCTGCATCTAGCCCGGAAAATAATTTTTGTTCCCAATAGTGGTAGCAATAGAAATATGGGGCGCGCGCCTGGCTAACAAAAATATACGCTTCATAACAAAAAACACCAGCCTAGCGCACTGCATTAATAAGATGGCATCATCGTCTCTCCCCGTGCTAGGCCTACTACGCCGGCTAGCATTCCTGTGCCTAAAACACAATGTATGGGTCCGCGCTAGCCACGATGCTGAGGGGTCTAACCCTGCTGCTAACGCTTTATCACAGTTCAATTGGCAGATTTTCACAGAGCTCCCCCCCAACGCCCACCCATAGGGCAATAGTTACCCACCCTCCCTATGGGATCTAGTGGCGAATAGTTGATGCCATTAATCAGAGCGTCAGTTGCCCCGTTGACGTGGCAAGCATACGGTAAGGCATGGGAAGAGTGGACACGACTACTAGCAGGCAGACGGGTTGACCAATGTGAACAAGCCAGATTACAAGTCACCATAGAATTTCTCCACCAGCTAATGATGATGGGCTTATAAGGGGCGTGAGCACAGCGGTGTCTGACCGGAGTAGCATTTCACTTCCAACTACTGAATTGGGGAGATGTGACAAAGAGATTCATCATCAGACAATCCATAAAAGGGTGGAAAAGGGGTCAGCCAAGTCAGGAGTGTAGACGTCCCGTCTCGTGTCACTAAAACGGATTTCTCACATCATATCCCTAACACCATTAACATGACACTCACAATTTGAAGCAACACTACTGTCTACTGCATTTGTGATCGCCTTCTTTGGGGCTCTATGCATAAGCGAATTAGTCCCTCAATCCAAAATTACCACCAGTGGAAGCTTATTACAGCAGGACGTAGTCATAGCCAATAATGCGATACGTCTACGCATACGCAAATCGAAAACGGTTCCAGCGGACAGGGGCACTTGGGTACTTCTACAACCCACAAACGGTACACTGAGTCGGGTAACAATAGTAAAAACATATATAACCATCAGATCACAAGTAATTTCTTCCTATCACACATTGATGGAACGCCATTATCAAGATACCAGTTCCAAGCTATATTTAATAAATGCCTAACATCGGCAGGGAACCACCCGAAAGATTATGGGACACACTCATTGAGCATAGGCGCGGCCACGGAAGCAGCAAGAGCAGGACTGTCAGAAACGGAAGTTCAGAGGACAGGGACATGGCGATACACATGTTTGGCGAGGTACATAAGACCGGACTTGTTATCCTAACGTGGTTTGTTTCTTTTACAGGTGACGCTAAGCCAACAGTGTGGGTGATAGGCCACTCGTATTTATATTGGGCAGAAAAAAGGGCGAAAGTCCGCCCAGGTGGGAGGAAATTAGAATTTCATAACACATATTTCAACTGGAGAGGTATTAGAGGCCTGCAATGGCCACAGGTACTAATGGAGGTAATCAAGGTAGGGAGAGAGGCAAGAGGTCCGGTCATCTTAGTCATACAGGCCGGGGGAAACGACCTAGGTCATCACAAGAGCGCATAATTAATGGCAATAATGAAACTAGACACTGAGCGCTTCAGAGAATTTTTCACAAAACTAACTATAGTATGGTCAGAGATTGTGCCGATAGCGGTATGGCAAGGTGCGCAAAACATCACGGCCATCGAATGGACAAGGCGGGTAATAAATATTTGGATGGCAAAATTTAGAAGAGACAGAGGCGGTGTAGTGATACGACACCGACAACTGGAAGGAGATAAAGCAGGCCTCATAAGGCCCGATGGTGTTCACTTAATGGATATTGTACTGGACATATTCCTGTCAGGACTCCAGGACGGAGTGGAACAAGCGTTAAGAGTGATGGATGGGGGTCAGAGTCCTGCATACGAGTACGCAGGATCCTTCGTGGCCTGGAAATAGAAAGGACATGTTGGAGAGTTACACTTGTTGACCAACTTGCCCATGTGGAGACACAGGGCATGCTGCAACAAGCTGAATTATTTTAGAAATAAAATGCCTTTCTAATGGAATGAGTAAAAAGAGTTAATAAAGCTGTGACCGATCCTCACCCATCCAGTTGTAAGAGTTACATTATTGTATTGTCAAGGAAAGGGGGGCGGTAGGGGGGCTGAGCATCTGTATTTGGTCGGGGGTCCCCACAGTCTGCCTAGGCTAGATGCAGTTAAAAATTCTTATTAGATACACAGGCGGTGTAGCTTGCTTCAGAGCTGGGCTACTACGCTGACTAGCAGACACTGAAGCTTTGGAGCAGACATCTGAGTAAACAGTTCTTCAGACTCAACCATCTATGTTACCCCAAGCCATAGTGTATGTAGTTTCTTACGGTTAAAAGAGGGGGGCGACCCAACCCACCTGGAATTGACGATGCCAACGTCACGTAAAACACAGCAAGGGGACTCCAAAAAGAGTCTCCATTTTTTCCAAAAATTGTGGCACAGACACCACTTAAGTGGCATCAATTGCCCCAGAGTTGCTTAAAACGGTTGGTGAGGTGATTTTACCAAATCCTCAAGCTTTTAGTCTCCCCAGGATGACACAGGGGTAGAAAAGTCCTTGCGGATCCATGATTTGTTCATCTTTATGAACGTGAGTCTGTCTACATTCTCAGGGGACAGCCCGATGCGCTTATCTGTCAGCACACCACCAGCAGCGCTGAACACACGTTCAGAGAGAACGCTGGCTGCAGTGAATGACTAGATCTCCAAAGCGTGAGTGGCGAGCTCCGGACATGTTTCCAGATTAGAAGCCCAAAATGAGCAAGGGTCCAGTGACACAGTCATGGCTTTGATGTTCACTTGGAGATACTCCTGTACCATCCTCTCTAGGCGTTGACTATGTGTCAGACTTCTTGTCTCCTGTGGCCTTGCAAAGGATGGTCTAAAAAAGTGGTGAAACGATTCCACAAAATTGCTGTTACCAGCAGATACTGTGATACTGTTACGGTTTGAGTGATGAAGACTTGACAGTCCCACGGTTTGCAAGTTAGAACTGTGAGATTCACTACGTGCACCACTGATGTTTTGTGGAAAAGCACATGTAAGATACTGCAACAGCCTCTGCTGATACTCCTGCATGCGTGAATCCCTTTCTATGGCAGGAATTATTTCGGCAAATTTACTTTTGTACCGGGGATCTAAGAGTGTGGCAACCCAGTAGTCGGGATTACTTCGAATTCTGACAATCCGAGTGTCATGTTGCAGGTAGTGCAGCAAGAAGGCACTCATGTGTCTTGCGCATCCAGGAGGAACAAGTCCTTGTTGTGTTGATAGCGAGGTAAGAATCATGCTTCCTTCCTCTGCCCTCTCCCCCCAACCTCGCACAACAGAGATGTGATCAAGGTCTCCCTCATCTGATGAGTCTTCCATGCCCATCGCCAGTTCGTCCTCCACTTCTTCCTCGGCTCCTGCACCTTCCTCAACAGTTTGGCTGCTACCTTGCGCCCTGGTTAATCCCTCTCTCCCACCCTCCCATGCCTGCCACCTTGGTGCTGCCGACCGTCTGGACCTTGGAGATGTTATCCCTTCCGCATACGACTCCTCCTCTACTTCCTCCACCTCCTCTTGTCCCACCACCTGACTCCGAATTCTGTTTAACGTGTCCTCCAGCATGTAAATCACCGGAATAGTCATGCTGATAATGGCATCGTCAGCACTAAACATCTTCGTCGCATTTCAAAACTGTGCAGAAGGGTGCATAGGTCCCTGATCTGAGACCACTCCTGCAGCGTGATTTGCCCCACCTCTGGATCTCGTTTGCCCAGGCTATACGTCAGAACGTATTGCACCAGGGCTTGTCGGTGCTGCCACAGTCGCTGAAACATGTGCATTTCAGCCGGTGAACTGGCAGGCCCAACGACTTCTTTAGAGATGTAATTTGTTGAGCTGCGAACGGCGGAAGTGAGCACACAGCGACCGTGCCCTCTGCAGAAAGCCATCTAGTCCGGGATAGTGGGCTAAAAATTGCTGGACAACCAGGTTCAACACATGAGCCATACAAGGCACGTGTGTGACATTGCCCCGGCGAAGGGCCGCACTCAGGTTTGCAGCATTGTCGCACACAGCCTTACCTGGTAGCAGGTCCAGTGGAGACAACCATTCATGAAACTGGGTCTACAGAGCTGACCACAACTCCTCAGCTGTGTGACTCACATTTCCCAGACATTTCAAAGTAAACACCGCCTGATACCGTTGAGTCCTGCTGCCAGCATCGTAAGGAGGTGTGCAAGATTCCTTCTGCGCAGTTAGAAAGCGGGTGGCATTACCAGACAGGCTTTGGGTGCAGGTGGAGGACCGAGAGGAGGCTGAGGAGGCAGAAGCAGTGGAGGAACTTCTAGATAAAGAGGATTGACGCACAACTCGTGGGGACGGCAAGACTTGGACAGCAGCCCCTTGTCCTGCTGTCACCATAGTTACCCAGTGCCCTGTCAGCGACATGTAACGCCCCTGTCCATGCCTACTCGTCCAAGTGTCTGTGGTGAAATGCACCCTATCACACACAGAGTTTTTCAAAGAAGCAGTGATGTTGTGTGCGACATGCTGGTGTAGCGCAGGCACACCTTTCTTTGAGAAGTAGTGCCGACTGGGCATCTGGTACTGGGGCACTGCGACGGACATAAGGTCTCGAAAATCCTCTGTGTCCACCAGGCGGAAAGGCAGCATTTTTGTAGCCAACAGCTTGCAGATGGTGAAATTCAACCTCTTAGCTTTGTCATGGCTAGGAGGAAATGGTCTTTTACTTGTCCACATCTGAGGGACCGAGGGCTGGCTGTTGTGCATAGACTAGGTTGAGAAGGGTGTCCCCAGCAAACTGCCGGTCTGTGAGGAAGATGCAGGCAGAAAAGTTAGGTTGCCTTGATCCAAAGGTGGTGCTCTTGATGTCTGAGAGCGCTCAACACCAGCTGGTGTTTCCACTTCCAAATGAAATGATGACCTGCCAATCACACTGGCTGTTGCGGGTAAAGAGTTGGCAGGTCTGCGTCCAAAAACATGTGACTGCTGACCCCCCAGTCACAGATGATGAAGACGCCGCGGATGCACAAGATGGGGCAGACGGTGGTTGGCCCAGCCCGCTAGGCTGCATTGTAGCACAGTGAGCTTCCCACTGCAACTTATGCTTCATATCCATTTGACTTTTCATGCATGAAGTACTCAAACTATGGATTTTTTGGCCTCTACTTAGCTTTTGGTGACAAATATTACAGATAACACGAGTTGGGTCATCCTTATCGATCTGAAAAAATGCCCAGGCTATGCAAGGCTTAGAGCCCATGCGACCTGAACAGCCACCACGACTTCTGGTCAGAGGCAGAGTTGTGGTTGAGGATGCAGTAGTTGACGTGCTTCCAGTACTCCGTCTCTGTCCAGTAAGGCGCAACCTAACCTCGTCGTCAATAGCATCTGTGACGCCCAGCTGCGCTTGGTATCACAGATCCTAAAAGAGTGCATTGATGGAATCCTCCACAAGAGGCCCCCATAAACATTCACACATCTCCACCTTCCACATCAGCCGAGCAGAGGAAGCCCGTTAGGGATATAAATAGGGAAGGTGGAGCTAGGCAGTTCAGTTCGTCTGAAGAGTTCCTGCAGTAGAGAAGCCTAAGAGAGGTCAGTGTGCAGTGGAGCTCAGTCCAGTCTAGAGAACTCAGTTAATAGTTCAGCAGTGGAGCACGAGGCTCCTGCTAGCTAGATTCAGGGAGCCCAGTTAGAGCTTAAGGTGTGCCGGTGCCATAAGATCGGTGAAGCGCGGCAAGCTGCCGTTAGTGTGTATAGCTTAGTGAGGGCCCGAGTAGGCCGAAGGCGAGTGGAGAGTTAGTACATAGGGGGCAGAGGAGCTTAACCAGCTCACCCCAAAGCTTTACCGGACACCGGATCCGAGTTTACCGGGATCTCTATGACCCAGTAAGGCATAACCGGAATCCCTGGAGAACTACAAGTCCCAGGATTGCTAAGGTGCTGATACGTAACAGAGCCAGGAGACGCTTAGGCCCCGCATACTGAGAGCGTGAACTCCAAGACAAGGCCCTACCACAAGGTCAGCCATCGCAGGACAGAGACAAAGTTAGGCCTAGCTCCAGGCAGGTCAGAAACTTACTACGCAGAGGCAAGAAACAGGAGGCCCTACACCCGCTCATTGGGTAGGATCCTGATATGCACCCTTCACCCTACAGTGCTCCCGGATGTGCCTGAATTTCCACCAGTAAAAGGTACTGAAGTGACTACCGTGTCCGTTCCCATTCTTGCTCTGACCCAGCTGGGTCTCGCCTGTCCGGCATTCCCCCTGCATAAGCTGCCCTGAGGCCTAGCTTAACCTGTGGGGAGCTATACCATCGAGCTGCCTTATCACCGGCCTCAGTGGACTGCTGCAGCGCTGGGGCTTCTCACCAGATACCACAGGTGGCGTCACGAACTCTTATAAAAGTAACAATTATCCACCCTTTTAAAGAGTGACCCCAGGGTACAGGCCCGGGAGCCGACCACCGCGACATCCCCAAGGCCAGGCAAAGGCCCGGGTACCGAGTCATCCCCATCCCTTGGGCTAGTCACATTCTCCTCCACCTCCTCTGCTGACCTCATCGACTGGCTGACTGTGGGTTGACAGTAAGTGGGATCTCCAACCTCGTCATCATCACCCTGTGTGTTGTCACACCCATCGTCCTCAGAGCCAACCTCTTCCTGCCCTGACCGAAAAGTCAAGTTGTCGCTCCAATCAGGTATTTGAGTCTCATCATCGTCTTCATCGCTGTCTCCACCAACAGGAGTTACAGTTTGGGAACGAGGGTCTACATTATGCTCAGAACCTTCTTCATCTGGTCCTGGATCCGACTCAAAGATTCTGGGCATCAGTGCAGATCATTTCCTCGTCTGGATTAATAGAAGCTCTGGAGCAGACCTCCGTTTCCCAGGCTATAGTATGAGTAAACAGCTGTGCAGACTCAACCATCTGTGTTACCCCATACTCAGATGGGCAGCTGGAGACTTGGGAGCTGTGAGGAAGCCAGTGCGATTGGGGTGACACCTCTGAGGACTGGAGTATTTGTGATGTTGAAGTTGAGGTGGAGGAGAGCCCACTTGAAGGAGCACTTGACATCCGTTGAAGCACCTGCTGTTTTTGTGCCTCATCTGGAATTTGTAGCGATGGGCGTGTCCGTAAGAAAGGGATCGTACCACATTGTCCACGAAAAGAAGTAGACATCTTAGTTTGGCTGGAAGATGGTCTTTCTTCTGCAGATGTTACCCCCCCCCACCGTGGTTGGGCTCGACCCACCAGCGGACAGACACCAGTATTGGGAGAGGGGGCTGGCTGTCAGGGTCCACCGCGGCTCTGGCACAAACCTGGGGACACGGAGGTCGCATGGGCAGGAACGGACTGGCCGTGTCGGCTTCGCACTCCAGCGTAGTCCCTCTGCCCGCTCGCTCCCGTAACCTCAAAGGGATGCGCAAGCGGCTTTTCTTCCCAGGGCTGTTCCCCGTCCAGCAGGAACGTGGGTGAGCTCAGGTCGGCCTTCCACTGTACTCCCTTACCTCCCTCGCCCTCTTTCCTTCTTTCATTCTCCATCTAACCCCTCGGCTCTGTGGTGTCCGCTCTCCCTCCAGCTCTCTCCTTCTCACAGGTGGACTACCACGTGTATTCACACTGTGGCAAATCTTTTGGGCCCAGACATAAGAAGTTGTCGAGGTAATGGATAATATGTGCCCCCTTAGAAACGTCCATTACAACCCATTCGAGGAAGCAACTAAACGCCTCCAATAGTGACCAGGATCTGGAGCACCCCATGGGCAAACAGCGATCTATATAGTATGCTCCTTCCCAGAAGCAGCCCAATAGGTGGACACTATTCGGAGGCACAGGTAGTAAGTAATCGGAACTCCGCATCTATGTCTGTTTTGGCCATTAGGGTGACCCTTCCCAACTTCTTGATCCGCCTGATTGCCTTGTCAAAGGATGTACAGTATATACTACTGTACTTGGTTCCGCGTCGATGTTGTCGTTTACGGACCTGCCCCTTGGATATGACAAATGGTGGATTAGTCCGAATGTATTGGGTTCTGTTTTTGGCACAACTCACAACGGGGATACCACTACGTCTTGTAAGGAAAGTGTTCTGAATGGAACCGCCATTCTACCTAAAGATATTTCTTTTTTAAATTTTCTTGTCACGACGTCTGGGTGTTGGTAGGCTGATTTTAGATTTTTTCTCCAGCCTTTCTTGATTTTAGAATGTCATGACATGCCTATATCTGTGTCTCCCCCTCCTTTTACTCCTCCACCTCTTTTCTTTTCGCATGACTATATGTACTTGTCACTTTTCCTTGTGTTAGTTGTGTCTTCTGAGCAGTTTGTCAGCTTTTGGACACCTTTGAAGTGTTTTCTATGTGTTTTCTATGTGTTTCTATGTGTTTTTGTTTGCCTGCCATTGGTTTTAACAGTGTTCGAAGGTGTTCGACGAACATACAGGGGTGGCTCAACACTACTTTGGATGGAACACATCCTCCCGACGCCAAGGATTGCGGGCCGTAGGTCAATCAGGGTTGCCCCCACGGTCTACAGCTCCTGCACCTCATCCTTCTTAGCCTCCTCCTCTTCAGCCTCCATCTCCGAAATGACCACATCAGTTGCAAGCTGGAAACACTGCAGCACTGCCTCGGCCAAGCGGCAATAGGCAATGCTGAAGCTAATATGCTTAGATGACAAACCGCACAATGCTGAAGAGTTGTGGACAGCTCTGAAAGACCAGGCAGATCTGTGGCTCACACCGCTGAACCTACAGCCAGGCATGGTCGTGTGTGACAATGGCCGGAACCTGGTGGCGGCTCTGAGACGAGATGAGCTCACACACGTACCATGCCTGGCCCATGTGCTTAACTTCATGGTTCAGCGGTTTCTCAAATCCTACCCGGAGCAGCTGGATCTGCTTGTTAAAGTACGCCGCCTTTGTGCCCATTTTAGAAAGTCAGCTACAGCTTCCGCCGCCCTTGCCGTGTTTCTGCAGCATTTGCAGCTTCCGGCTCACAGACTGGTGTGTGATGTCCCCACGCGTTGGAACTCTACACTGCAGTTGTTGGGAAGGATATTTGAGCAGAAGAGGGCAGTTGTTGAGTACCAGCATCAATAAGGCCGTCAGTATTCAGTTCAGACTCCACACATAAGACCTCTGGAGTGGACCTGGATGTCAGACATATGTACCATCCTCCAAAACTTTGAGGACTCCACCACGATGGTGAGCGGAGATGACGCCATAATTAGTGTCACCATCCCGCTTCTCTGTCTTCTGAAATGCTCTCTGCTCACAATCAAAGAGGATGCATTGCAGGTGGAGCACAATGAGATGGAGCAAGGAACCATACAGGTTGATTACACACAGCCAAGCCTCATCTCATCCCAACGTGGATTGGGTGAAAATGAGGAAGAGGAGGAGGAGGAGGAAGGACAGGAGCTAGTTTCATGCACTATAGACTGTTCTACCTGCACAGCTGTCATACCGTCTGTTCAGCGTGGATGGCCAGAGGACAGAGAGGAGGATGAGGAGGAGAGCATGGTCAGTCATCCTCTTTGTGAGGACACGGAAGTCTTGCCTGTTAGTAGTCTGGCACGCATGGCTGAGTTTATGTTACGCTGCCTTTCCCATGACCCTTGCATTCTCAAAATTTTGGGTGACAGTCATTAATGGTTGGTGACACTTCTAGACCCACACAACAAGGAGAACTTTATATCTCTTATTCCTGAGGTGGACAGGCCTGCAAAAATGGGGCTGTACCAGAAGGCCTGTGTTGCGGCACTATTAAAAAAATTCCCATCTGAAAACGCTGGCAGCAGAGGGCACACTTCATTGGACAACCAAGGAGTACAAGCGAGAGAGACGCAACTTCAATCCAGCAGAGGCAGGGGAACACTGTCAAAGTTCTGGGAGAGTTTTCTCAGACCCTCCCATCGCAGAGGGCCTGAGGCGCGGGGTACTCTCACAAGGAGTTCAAAGTTTGGGAAGATGCTGAGGGAGTACCTTGCCGAACGTACCAAAGTCCTCTGTGATTCCGCTGTGCCTTATAATTATTGGGTATCCAAGCTGGATATGTGGAATGAATTGGGTCTCTATGCCTTGGAGGTCCTGGTCTGCCCTGCCGCCAGCGTTTTATCAGAGCCGGTTTTTAGTGCCGCTGGTGGAATTATAACTGATAAGCGCATCCGCCTGTCAACTGAAAATGCTGACAGGCTGACTCTTATAAAAATGAACAAGTGCTAGATTGGGCCAGACTTCTCAACACCACCGAATAATAGCAGCGTAACAAACTCAAATCCAGTGTCTTTTCTTGGGAGGTGTATTCCCATGCACCTTTTCACACCCACACATGGGTATACACTTCCTGATTTTGACTATTTGCTCTTGTCCTCCTCCTTCTCCTCATCTTCCACCACCATATCACCAGGGTGACCGTGGTCCGTGATGCAAGGAGTGTTTATGATGCCCGTAAAAAAAATGTTTTATACAGTATGTACATGTATACCCCCCAGGGGAGAATGTTTGTCAGCCCATACACTTAGTGCATGGGCATTACAAGTATAGGAGGCCCGCTCCTTTCTCATGGGAACATTTTTTATGAGGTCCTCCTCCACGTCTCTTCCAAGGGGCATAGAAGTGCCTCCAAATTTTTGGCAGCCCTTGCATTCACTACATAGGCCAACACTATGGGAGACTCTCTCCTTTCTAATGGGAATTTGTCATTACTGTGGCCCTGCTGTATGTGTCTTTAATTTCTTAGTGGGGTTTTTCCTAAATATGGCCAGCCATTAGACTCACTGCTTAACCTATAACTGTATATGTGGCGCCCTGCTGCGCTTGGTGCCACAGAACCTAGAAGGGTGCATGATTGGATTTCTCCACAAGAGGCTCTCACTACATCCAAACACCTCCACCTTCCACCTCTTACCAGCAGAGGGAGCCCAGATAGGGATATATAAAGGGAAGGTGGAGCCAGGCAGCTCAGTCAGTAGTTAGAATCTAGCTAGAGTTGAGAGTTAGTGTTCAGACAGTGTCACCAATCTGTACACAGTAAGCAATGGTTGTAAGCACGCCCCAGCCCTTTGACTGACAGCTAGCTCTACAGTACATCAGTGCAGAGCCACCTGTCAGTGGCTCACGGGAGGAATAAAGTTAATTTACTCCCATGTGCTACACATTCAGTATAGTGGCCAAGCACTTCCTAATGGTATTACCCTGCAGATTAACCCTACATCAGCAGGTTAATAGCGTTATCCAATGTGACAGGTTCCCTTTAACTTAAAGGATCATGTTCACAACAGGAAAAGTCTTCAAACGCTTGTTTCTAATCTATTACTAGTTATTGGCCTTCTTGGTTGATGGCGTGTGGTGTGGAGTATTTTTACCGAATACAATTTTCCATTTTGATAAAAAACAACACATTTTTACCCACATGGAGGCGAATTCCCTCCTCTTCACCAACCTCCATTATTGGTTTTATCAGATCGTATACTCACTTTATCAAAGTTTAGTGGGTACTGTGCTGCAAACTCCAGCTGACGGACCACCACTTCATTAGGAGCCACGTTTCTGTTCCTCATGTCCCGCAGAATATTGGTCAAGTAGACGTCATCTAACCTCTTTATGGCCGCATTAATCAATGTGCTGTATACATTGATATTTGGATGGAATCCACAATACTGTAAAACAAGTTACCGATCAGATATGCAAAAAGATCCTTGTCACTTGTTTTCTATAAAAAGGCAAATCAGTTTAAAAATGACATTATTTTCTAGACTTTATCAAGTAGGAGTAAAAAAAAAAAAAAGACACTAAATAAACTATGTAAACCAGCAATGTCATTACCGCCATGTCTTCCAGGAGCTGTAAACCATCTTTTTCTTTAAGGCATGCCCTAGCGAGATTGCAAAAGGTATGGATGTTTGGTGCAATGCCTCTCTGTGCCATCATAGGCAACAGCTGCTGTAAAGAAACCATTCAGACGATCAGTTTTTACACTGTACGTGTGGCATGAAGTGTGGAAGAATCGGCACTAAGTTTCAGAATGTGTCAGTGTTCTCCATGACAGCCAACCAGATGCCACGTTTCATTTTACCAGGGCAATAAAAGAAGAGCTCTGATTGGTTGTTATGGGTATCACTGTCCGTTTCGACAAAAAGTTTGTTTCTGCATGAGGCCCGACGCATTTTCAGAAAAAGGGAAATGCTAAAATCTGTATTAAACAGTATTCACACATAAAATATTGCTGCGTCCAACTGAATGTTGCATTTTGGCGGCAGCGCACAAAACGCCTTCATATAGGCTCAGTGCACAATTCCCTGCCGAAGCGCAAATTCACACAAGCACAATGCTTTGTGTTCAGGGGAAAAAAAGGCCATTTTTGATCCGTCCAGCGTCCATTTGTCATCCATAACTAAAAAAAAACCTAATAGAAGGCCAGACACACTTTCCTATGTAATCTATGCAGTGCGTCCGGTAAAACATACCTGCCACACGGATTGTGTCTGATTGTTGTGCAGCCTTTGAAATCTACGGTTATATCTCATTAAAAAAACGGATGGATGAGATAAGCGCCTGTAGCCATTATTCCCCCACAGTCTGGTGGTCAATCCATTCATGTGGAATATTACACTGGGTGACATGGACATCACACAGACCAAAAACACAAATGGAGGAAATCTTTCTTGATGGTGCGGCCAGAAAAAGCAAAAGGCCTCATTCACACATCATGTTGCACGTGGAGGTTTATCCCTTTTTTCATGGATACATCACATACCCAGTATAATCTATGGTGCTATTCACATGTCCGTCTGTCTGTCTTTTTCCGATATCACAGATGAAAAGAGCCGATACAAGTCTATGGGTCTGTGCAAAAACATTCAGCACCCGGATGGCAAAGAATAGGAGAAGCTCTGTAATTCAAGGATTTATTTATCCATCCGTCAAACATTGATGGGAAAAACGGACCCACAGTCCGAACACTGATGACACACGGAACAAACACTGCTGACACCAGGGCCATTTTTTCCATGTACGTGGTTAAATATGGACATGTAAATGAGAAAATGTGTCATACTTTAGACTCTTTTGCTGGCTTGCCTTGCATCACTTTTTTTGCCCCCCAATTTTCAAACAATTTAGTGCATGCTGTTGTATTTAAAGCCATGCCCCTTCTGTCAAAGCCATGCCCCTTCTGTCAAAGCCATGCCCATCTTTCAAAGCAATGTCCCTTCTTTCAAAACCATGCCCCTTCTTTCAAAGCCATGCCCCTTCTTTCAAAGCAATGCCCCTTCTTTCAAAGCCATGCTTAGAAACAATTAGGCCGATATAAAAAAGTGTAGTTTCTATATGAATCGGTTGGAACTGTGGCGTCCCTGAGGGTTCAGTCGCCACAGGGGTACTGCACCTCAGATCGAGGTGTGGTATCTCCTCTCCGAGGTAAGGATGGAGCACCACACGGGACCCAGCCTCAGCACTCAACACTACACCACTCCTGTCCTGTGGGGGGCTTATATGCACCAGGGTGCTGCCCCAGCCAGGATAGAGGAGATGGGGGGGGGAGACCAAAGATAGGGGGAACCATGTAGTGGGTGAGGGTGGAGGACACACTTTTAGGTTACACTTACTGATACATATTTAATACATGGCCATCTTAGGTTCAAGGTCTTTGATTGTGATCTTCATCGCTGATAGTGGCTTTCTGCTGGAACTTGCAGCTTGTTGAAGATACACGGTCCTCGTACTCTGGGCTTGAGGTGAGGAGTGGGTTAGAGTTAACCGCTGTCTCTACCTGGTCAAGGTCCCTACCTAAGAAGGCCTGGAGGGGAGCGGAGGAGTAAAGCTCCACAGGCAAAAGGATCCCAGGGGATACGGACGGAGCAGCATACACCACCTGTATTTCTTACTCTGGCCTAGTCAGAGGGATTCCTGCTGCAAGAGGGGTACCGGCCCCCGATATCTGACTCTGTTACTTCACGTCTCAGTCGGAAAAGCCCAGAGGCCTTCTGGATCCCTAAGGGGGATATGGACGGAGCGGAGTACGCCACCCGTATCCCTTAAACTGCGCTGATGCAGCGGGAACCGGCGTTTCACCAAGTTCATACCACACACACAGTCAGGAGGAGACTTAATGGGAGAACTCACCAAGGAGAGGAACATTCTGGTCCAGGGGTCTTGTTAAGTGCACCTAAACTACCCGGAGTGTGCTGAACCCCTTCCTGGTGGTCGCAGCGCGCCGTGAGGAGCAAGGAGAAGCTTTGTGCTTACTACTGAAACAACGTGAGTAAAGCTTGGAAGACTTCACCCCTTGCCTCCGTTCTCCTTTCCTGCGCGGCACCGCACACACACCACCAACCTCCAGACTTTCCTCTCTCTCTGCCCTGAGGCCCTGCTCCGCCTGTGGGGAGTAGTACCAGCTGAGCTGCCACGACACCCGCCTCAGAGGACTGACGCAGCGCTGGTGGTACGTGAAAAAAGGGAAAAGAGGTGTGCTATGAAGCAGTGATCACCCAGCAATACTTCAATAAATTATCAAACGTTATAATAAGTGACAATAAATTTTATTCATTACAAATATAAATACATACAAACAACGTAAAAAAACCCAAATTGCTAAAACACAAGTAAAATCAATATAGTGGGGTTACCCACTAATTTGAAGCCCACCTGCTCCAAAAAAAACATCCCTAGTTACAACAGAACAAGCAGTACCATAATACAAGTGCCAGTATTATCCCTGGTGATCAATATCGTACACATGCAAATGAGTTATGACTGCCTGACATTAGTATACAAGGAGGTGTACCATAGTCCAGAAAGATGAAGAGGGAAATATGTGCCTACTACAGCAGAGTATATATTGAAAAATACAAAGAGTCCCAAACATAAATGAAGCCCATATAGAATATCTGAGCTAACAAATACTATATACTCACATACCACAAAAAGTACTATTCAGGGTATAAATAAATACAAAACCCTTTCATGCTGTAAGTATCCCTCCTGCACATAATAGCGCTACGATCAATCACCTCCCTGAGCACAAAATCCTATGCTGGGATGAAGCAGGCGGGCATTCAGTGCCCAAGCGCTGGTGGTAATCACCAGGAACCACAGGTGGCGTAGTCGACAAATAACCACTCATCTGCTAGCCCATATTTTTAATGTGTGCGCCCTGGGCACAGACCGGGTCAAGGCCGGGACTGCATCCCCCTCTTCCACCGGCCCGTCGTCCAAGTACACCTTTCCCAGGGAGGGCTAACGCTACCTGAGTAGTAGTGGGTCACACAGAACCATTTGCTTTGGATCGTTATTAAGCCATAGTAAAAAAAAAAAAGGTATTCACTTTTAAGAAAAAAATATATATAAAAAGTCAGGCAGATCTGTCACACGCTTTACAAATGATTTCATGCAGCAAATATAATCCCACAATGCGGTAACATCATTCACCTACTGTACCTCAGCCTCTTTACTGTCAGATAGCGTGGATCTTCTCACAAGCCGTGTTAATTATTTTATGATGGCTTTTTAACATTTAAATGATAAAATAAAAACCATTCCCTTACCAAAACCGACTGCAGCTTCAGAGTTTTACTCCTCTTCAACACCAAAGTGTTAAAAAAGGTGAGATCTGGCTGTACTCCGTAGGCGTCCATAGTGGCCAGGACGGCAGATTCTGACCCCACTTCTGCTCTCATGACTGCCGCTAGGAGGGTGAAGGTCTTTATTGTAGGACAGACGTTGTCTTCTTTCATCTTCTGAAGAACGCCCCCTAAGTCGCCAATCACTGCCAATCGGTCAGATGGGGTATTGACATTTACAAGTGACACAATTTTTCCCGTATTTACAGACAGGTCCAGGAGGTTTGGCACATTACTGGCATCAAAAGAGGGCACGCTGGGAAAATGGTCAGCCGTACTCACCACGACCAGTGCCTGTGAGCCTGCCAAGTCCTCAGCTGTGCCATAGTTGCCACTTGGAATTGAGGAATGGCCCAGGAGCATGGGCTGCCCACCTCTTCAGGACTATCCTTTCTTTTCTTCACTTGCTGGCTTTTCCTGTCTTGCTTCTCTTTGCCTGCACTTAAAGTCAGGGCTGCCAGTTCCTTAGAGTGCGTGAGTAAATGTAGAGCGTCAGCGGTGTCTCCAATCCCACAGTCTCGGGGGGCACAAAGAAGCAGGTTATAGGTGATTACATCCGGCTTTACCCCCATGTGCCGCATCTGCCTCCAGACCTGAAGCACAAGATGGCGTATACAGTCACTATCCACATTACATTCACGCAAATATGTACACCCCGTCACAGAGAAAGCAGTAACTGGACACGGACTAGCTGGCATGTAATGGCAGTACCCTATTATAATGATGCTCCCATATGTCAGAGGGTCACATTGGTAAAGCCGGTGCCCTCCAGGATGAAAAGCTTTGTGGAGGGCTTGGGCCATCTACTTATATCATTTCCAAACGTGTGTCTACATAATAAATAGGCAACTTCTACTAGTAAATTCTGTGCTATTTTCTGTATCTGTGAAGCCTTGCCCACTGGTTTTCCCATTGTCTCCGAACAGCGCGCTTACCCGTGTAATAAGACCCTGATGCCAGCACGCCTACCCGTGTAATAAGACCCCGATGCCAGCGCGCCTACCGGTGTAATAAGACCCCGATACCAGCGCGCCTACCCGTGTAATAAGACCCCGATACCAGCGCGCCTACTCGTGTAATAAGACCCGATGCCAGCGCGCCTACCCGTGTAATAAGACCCCGATGCCAGCGCGCCTACCCGTGTAATAAGACCCCGATGCCAGTGCGCCTACCAGTATAATAAGACCCCGATGCCAGTGCGCCTACCCATGTAATAAGACCCTGATGCCAGCACGCCTACCCCTGTAATAAGACCCAGATGCCAGCGCGCCTACCCGTGTAATAAGACCCCAATGCCACAGCGCCTACCCATGCAATAAGACCCCGATGCCAGCACGGGTATTCCGACTGGCCGTTACAGGTTGCAGATGGAAGTGCCGTTGGGAAGGGGGGGGATATGCCAACCGAAGACAGCGAAAATCATGCAAAACGTCAAAAAATAACTTATCAGCATGCTGCCTACTGTAACAGTCCACCTAAAGTGGCCGACCGCTGTATTCCCTTTGTTACTAAAAATCTGGCACAAAATCCTTATCTACTAGCCAGTCTAATCACCGGCCAGTCTAACCACTAGTCAGTCTAATCACCAGCCAGTCTAATCACCAGCCAGTCTAATCACTAGCCAGTCTAATCACTAGCCAGTCTAATCGCTAGCCAGACTAATCGCTAGCCAGTCTAATTGCTAGCCAGTCTAATCGCTAGCCAGTCTAATCACTGGCCAGTCTAATCACTGGCCAGTCTAATCACTGGCCAGTCTAATCACTAGCCAGTCTAATCACTAGCCAGTCTAATCACTAGCCAGTCTAATCACTAGCCAGTCTAATCACTAGCCAGTCTAATCACTAGCCAGTCTAATCACTAGCCTTGCGCCAAACTTCTAACAGAAATCTCCTATCAGAATCGCAAGAAAGGAATCAGCAGGTGATCTCTTAGACCAGTCTGAACTAGGACTAAGTAAAGGAGCTAATACAATATAAAGAGGTGAAACTGTTACCAAAGCCTTGTTATTCCGCTCACAGTAACGTCTGAGCCAGCGTCGCTGACACCTCTGCGGGCCGATTTATGCTTTTAGAAAAGTCACATGAGTATCACTACACATGAGACTTCTGCAGCCGGACAGGAGTCCTACCCCGGCTTCTGCCCTCCGCCACGCGTCATCTACAAATATGACAGGCGGGTGGGAGACGCCACATCTCTACTTAGATAAATGTCCTGCTTTATCTCCTGTGCATTGGCACAAGGACGGGTATGTGCCTGCGGGCCGTCAGCATCTTCCCTGAGGAGAGCGGGCACCTTCCCGGCCGCCGCACACCGGAGATGCAGGTCCGGTGCAGGAATAACTGTGCTCCTTTGGCAGGATTGCCAGAACTTGTTCCCTCTACTTGTCGGCACCACCTGGACTAACTACACAGCAATAAATCTCCCCTCCTGGCAGTGATGTGGAGCAGGTTGCTCTGTAGCTGCACGCTCCGGCCCCCCAGAGCCTGAGTAGTACAGACATACACTACATGGCTGCACTGACCACCAGAGGGAATAACGGACATAATAAAGGTGGACAGGATAGGGGGAAAATAACCACATGGATGCAATTAAAGGGTTATTGCCAAAATAGAAAATCATCTCTTATCCAAAGGTTAGGGGATAACTTACTGATCACTGAGGGTCTGACTGCTGGAACCCCTAGCAAACCCAAGAACAGGCAGCATGCTCAGCCTCCCCTCCATTCACTGTCTATAGGACTGCCCAAAAATAGCCAAGAGCAGCGCTCCACTAGTTCTGGCAGTCCCACAGACGATGAGTACGACGCGGCCAGGGGATGGGGACGACTCGGTACCCGGGCCTTTGCCTAGTTTTGGGGATGTCGCGGTGGTCGGCTCCTGGGCCCGTACACTGGGGTCACTCTTGAAAAAGGGGATTGAAACTTGGATAAAATAAATAAACAGTTTGTGACGCCACCTGTGGTACTTGGTAATGATTACCAGCGCTGCTTCAGACCTCCGGGGGGGTGATGGGATGGCAGCTGAGGTGTTTCTGCTCCCCACAGGTGCAGTGGGCCCCCGGGGCAGTGTGGAGTTTGGTGGGTGGTGATGCTGGGACTTGTAGTGCAGGCGGGATGGCGCAGCAGGAGTAACTGACAGAGACAGTGGATTCGCTTCAATATCTTTACTGGTGCGGATGTCAGGTACGCTCCAGGGTACTCAGTAGGATGGGTGCACTTCAGGACTTCTCCCCAGTGAGCGGGTATAAGGCCTCCTGGTCCGTGTCTGCCTCTCTGGATGCTCCTGGCCAGCCTGCAACTGGGCCTAGCTTATGTGTCGTGCTGTTCCTTCACCTGTCGCTCAGTAGTAGGACCTTCTGCTGGCAACCACTATCCCTGGTCGTCGGGGCCATCATGGTTCCTGGTCCTGTAATGGGTCTAGCTTCAGGTCTGCCAGGGACTTGTAGTCCTCCTGGAATGCCGGTGGTCCCTACTGGGTATAAAGGACCCTGTAGGCGCGGACCCGGTGTCCGGTTTGTATCTTTGGGGTGAGCCTTGTGATGCTCCTCTGCCCCCTCAACTCCTCTCATCTCTCCTCTTTACCGTCGGCCACACTCGTGGCCCTCAGAACCCAGCAGCAGACGCGCCGCGTCTTCGCTGCTCTCAGCGTCAGCACGCTCTCAGACTCTCTCAGTCTGACTACTAACTCTGACTGAACTGCCTGGCTCCACCCTCCATATATATATATCCCTAACGGGCTCCCTCTGGTGGTATGAGGTGGAAGGGTGGAGGTGTTTGTATGTAGTGAGGGCCTCTTGTGGAGAAGTCCATCCATGCACCCTGGGTCCTGTGGTACCTGTTGTAGCAGGGTGCCGCAAATGGAGTGGTGGTTGAGTATACGCACTGCTCCGTTCATTCTTAATGGGAGTGCTGAAGACCAGCCAAGCACAGAGCTTCAGTCGTCCCATAGAGAATGTATGGTGCAGCACTGATCGACCATCACATCAGTCACAAAGGACTCTTCAAATCCCCAGTTTTCAGGATTGGTGAGGCTCCCAGCAGTCAGACCCCATCCATCGGGAAGTTATCCTATGGATAGGAGATATCTTTTAAACTTTGTACACCCCCTTTGAAGGATTATTCAATCTAATTCTAAAGTCGGGGGATACTGACAGCCGCCCTCCACTAATCACACCATGTTGGCATATTGTAGTGATATCCCACCGCATTGTGATGGAAAGAAGAATATAACTGTATACAGAATAACATGGAGATGTTTGATAGAATACAGCAGCCCGGAGGTTATGGGAGCGCCGCCAGCTTCTGTACCTCTGTACTAGATGGTATACAGCAGTGACCGTCCCTACACGGGACCCTGATCATCAGGAATATTGCCTCTTACACCCGAGCCCAGGGAATTCTAATTACTAGTGTACACTGTTATATCAGTTTATTATCACCTCCGGCCATGAAAGAATTGTCAAATTATTTATTTTATAGAATTTTGTCTAGCATGGAAGTTATGAAACCTTACAAATCCATGCTCAGTACTCTCTATATACATGTATAAATTAGATACATTGTAAATGAAAACATCATATATTTAGGAGTTTGTGAGCTACATATCCATATAATAGATGGTGGCCCGATTCTAATGCATCGGGTATTCTAGAATAGGTATGCGGCCGACCGGGCGCAGTCAGCAGAGCTGTGTTTAAATTTTGCACCAAAATCGCTGATTGGTCACGGTTGCCGGCCTCGACCAATCAGCAAAGCGGTGTTTAAATTTTGCGCCAATACTGCTGATTGATCTCGACCGGCGGCCTCGACCAATCAACGATTTTGGCGCCAAATTTAAGCAACGCTCTGCTGATTGATCTCGGCCGGCGTCCTCGACCAATCAGCAGAGCGTTGCTTAAATATGGCGCCAAAATCGTTGATTGGTCGAGGCCGCCGGTCGCGACCAATCAGCGATTTTGGCGCAAAATTTAAACAACGCTCTGCATCGCTCTGCTCATTGGTCGCGGTCGCCGGTCTCGACCAATCAGCAGAGCGTTGTTTAAATTTGGCGCCAATCTCACTGATTGGTCGCGGCTGGCCGCCGCGACCAATCAGCAGAGCGGTGTTTGAATTTTGCGCCAAAATCGCTGATCGGTCGCGGGCGGCGGCCGTGACCAATCAGCAAGCCATGTTAGTGAGGACTGGAGAGCGTGTTTAAATTTGACACCAAAATCGTTGATTAGTCGCGACCGCGACCAATCAGCATAGAGGTGTTTAAATTTGGCGAGAATACTGCTGATTGGTCGCGGCCGGCTTCCGCGACCAAACAGCAGAAAGATGCAGAGCGGGGTTTAAATTTGGCGCCAAAATCGCTGATTAATCGCGGCTGACGGCCGCGACCAATCAGCAGAGCGTTGTTTAAATTGGGCGCCAAAATCGATGATTGGTCGCGGTCGGCGGCCTCAACCATTCAGCAGAGCGTTGTTTAAATTTGCCGCCAATTTCGCTGATTGTTCGAGGCTGGCGGCCGCGACCAATCAGCAGAGCGGGGTTTAAATTTGGCGCCAATAATGCTGATGGGTCGCGGCCGGCTACCGCGACCAATCAGCAGAGCGTTGTTTAAATTTGGCACAAAAAACGCAGATTGGTCGCGGCCAGTGGTTGCGACCAATCAGCAGAGTGAGGTTTAAATTTGGCGCCAATACTGCTGATTGATCTCGGCCAGCGACCGATCAGCAGAGCGGTGTTTAAATTTGGCGGCAAAATCGCTGATTGGACGCGTCCGGCGTCCGCGACCAATCAGCAGAGCGTTGTTTACATTTTGCGCCAATACTGCTGATTGATCTCGGCCAGCGACAGCAATCAATCAGCAGAGCGCTATTTAAATTTGGCGCCAATCTCACTAATTGGTCGCGGATGGTGTCCGCGACCAATCAGCAGAGCGTTGTTTAAATTTTGCGCCAAGCTCGCTGATTGGTCGCGGCTGGTGTCCGCGACCAATTAGCACAGCAGTGTTTAAAAGTGGCGGTAAGATCGGTGATTGGTCGTGGCGGCTATTTAAATGTAGCGCCCAAATTGGTGATTGGCCGCGGGCAGCGGCCGCGACCAATCAGCAGAGCGGTGTTTAACTTTAGCGCCAAGATCACTGATTGGTCGCGCTCTCCGCACGCGACCAATCCGCAAATCGTATTGGTGAGGAGCAGGGAGCGTAATCGTATTAGTGAGGACCGGTGGACATGAGCGGGCGCTCGGAGCAGAAGTATCCCGACCCGCAGCGCCGCTCCCCGGTCCTCTCTTCACACCCTAGCCGCTGATGTCCCCACAGTATCCGCATGGTGTTACAGAGGTCCAGACATTTGTGTTAAAAATCGGTGATTGGTCGCGGGCAGCGTCGGCGACCAATCAGCACAGCGATGTTTAACTTTTGCGCTAAGATCAGTGATTGGTCGGGTCCGAAGACCGCGACCAATCATCGAATCGTCTTGGTGAGGACCGGCGCTGCCTCTGCGGCTACTTCCGCTGCGAGAACCCGGGACATAGCGGGCGCTCGCAGGAGAAGTATCCCGACCCGCAGCGCCGCTCCCCTGTCCTCCGTTCCGCATGGAGGTCAGAGGCGCCGGCGGTCCTTCCGCTGATACCGGCCGGGAGATGAGTGCCTCGCGCCGCTCATTTCCCGGCTGCATCTCCGTCCCGCAGATGGGTCCGGCGGTCGGGGTCCTTCTGCTGGTACCGGCCGGGAGATGAGCACCTCGCGCCGGTCATCTCCCGGCTGCATCGCCGCTGAGCTCCGTCCTGCAGATGAGCTGCTAACGGCCGCCATCTTTTTTCAGAAATCCCGCGGCGCTGATTGGCCGCTGGCGGACCAATGAGCAATGCGGGATTTCCTGGACAGACAGACAGACAGACAGATGGGATAAGACGATTATATATATAGATACTCCCTGCAACCACTTTGATGTTGCACTTTACTGCAATGCTGTGGCAGCCAAAAAAACGTCATTCTGGCATTTTGATTTTTTCCCCATTACAATGTTTACTGATCAGATTAATTAGGAGACTTGAAGCGGCGATCGTCTGATCGCTTGTGCTGTACATACACTGCTATCTATAGCAGAAATCACCATCTTCTATGAACGCCGGCCCATAGGAGGGTCATAATGACATGTATGGGAGGTCATCAGCAGACCCCCAGCTGTCATGACAACCCATCGGTGCCCCACAATCACGTGGCAGGATGTATGACGCGCTTCCAGCCGACGTGCGTTAAATCCCGCTGTCAGTGATTGGTTAATAGCAGCAGGCGGAGCAACAGTACATCAGCAGCTATTAAAGGCACATGATGGTTGATTAAATCAGTCATCATGTGTAGGGAAATATGTGGGCTCGGTGTGCGAGATCACATCAAAGGCAGGGACACGACCTTTGATGTAAATATACGTCAAAGATGGTGAAGCGGTAGAGCAAAGCACAGGTTGCAGCCTCTTCTCTAATATTCAAAGACTGGCTAAAAATACTCCTGAAAAATACTATGAGGAGGATTTTTACTCTTCTGTAAAAAATGTAGAGCGACCTCTGCAATGCGGTATACATTTCTTTACAATGGGTCCCAATAGTGGACGGATGCCTCATCATCCATCCTGACAGTGGCCACTAGGGGGCCACACACCTTCTATGTGTATGCGCCCAACAATGGCCACAAACGTAATGTGCACCGAGCCCAACAGAGTCATCAGAGAATCCAAGAGTCCCATCCTCAGCCGGCATGCCCCATCGTCACTTCAGCAGAAATACTGCAGCAAGAAATATCTGTATTAGTAAAATGAACAGTTGCTCCATGATTCCTCAATGTTTTTGCGCATCTCATCATGTCGGAAGTGTGAGACATAATTCCCAGGTAAGTGTGCACTGTACGGATATAGGATGCAGGATGTGTGCAGCAAGCCATACCTGCAGAGCTTGTAGGAAGCCCAGCTCTTCATCCCTTATGCATCCCATAAACAGGACGGTGAATGTTTCAGGGCCAACGACACGGAATTTTTGTGCAATTTCCTATAAACCCAAGAAGACCATATTAGCTTGTTATTATCCAGCTCGCGACATCACTGCTTGAGTATTGCAAGAAAAATCTAACAAAAATCAAAATCTCAGGGAAAGCGTCACTTTGCCGTTCCCAGAACAGCCGGGTGGCCAGTGAAAAACACAGTGAAGGGGGCGCAGTGCTGCACCAGTGCCCAGGATCAGTGGGGTCCAGCGCCGGACTGGAGTACCTGGGGCCCACCAGGAAAAAATCAATCTTGGGGCCCACCAGCACCATGCAGATACCGTATATAGGAATAACATAAGTCCACAAACTCTTTCAAAATGAATCAACTTTATTAACCAATAAATAACCAATATAACGAATAAATAACAAACTAAAGAAACACTCCTGGCGAAAGAGGAACACTGTTATCTTATTCACACCAGTGTGTGATAAAGTGCCATAACAGAACAATAACAAGAAATACTTTCAAGGTACATTCTCTTAAAGTGTAAGTGCCACAAATTGAACCTGCATCCATCTGGCATCCCAGCAGCCGGCATCATTGTAGCAGCACCAAACTTGGCCGCTGGGAAAACTAAAAGAATTCTGTAAGCATTTTGGAAGTTTGTATTGCACGATTTCCTCTCCTCTATAATACAATACCATTCAATTGTTAGTGAAAGGCCCAAAGCAACAAATAAACTCACACTAACAGTCAATCAGCAGCAAAATTACAAACGTTTTTTTTCAGAACAGAAGATGACATTGCATACGTATTAATAATGTCATCATAGTCTAAGTTCCTTGAAATGTCATACTCAATGTTCAACAGAAGGAGGGACTCTAAAAGCTCCTGTCCAATCGAAGCCCTCAGACGATTTTTTACAATTTTCAGCTTTGAGAACACTCTTTCACATGAAACCTGGGTGCAAGCAAGTGTAAGAAGGGTCTTGTAAACTGCAAAAATGTTTCCATAAGCAGCAGAATGTAAATTGTAGTCATATAAAAGTCTGTAGCAGCAGGAAAGACAGTTTTTTTGCGGGACGAGTTGTACTTTCAGATGCAATCATTTATTTTACCATATAGTGTACAGGGAAATGGCAACAAAAATTCCAAGTGCAGTAAAATTGCAAAAAAAGTGCAATTGCACGTTTGTTTATTGGGTTTTTTAGTCACCATGTTCACTATATGGAAAAACCGATGTGACAGGGTGATGCCTCGGGTCAGTACGAGTTTGTAGATACCAAACATGTATACCTTTACTGGTATCTAAGTGGTGAAAACAAATTCATAAGTTTGAAAAATCACACTTTTCACGCCATGTTCTGCGCACCGTAGTGTTCTCATTTTTTTGGGTCTGGGGCTTTGTGACGGCTTATTTTTTGCGTCTTGAGCTGACGTGCATCTCTGCTCCTCTGTAGTAGTCACAACACAGGGAGAGGTTAACCATCCAAGTATTTAATATGTATTGCAAATAAAGAATGTTCCCATTCTTAATATCCGAAAAAACAAATGACTGACAACTATCCCTAGACTAATAATACCATATAGAAGAGAGAAATACCGCCACACCATGACCAGAACACATACCACCACATAGTGATGAAATACTACCAAGTACAAGGTATATATACTGCCACACCATGAGAAGACGACATATTACCACCACATAGTGACTGTACGAATAATACCACATACAAGGGACAAATTCCGCCACGCCATGACCATGGCACATAATGGCACCAGATAGTGACTGATAATGAAGATGTAAAAAAGCTCTGTATATAGAGTCAGTGTACAGATAATGTAGAGATTATCAGTGACATTATGCACAGGACTCCTGTGTATAGGGTCAGTGTAGAGGTAATACAGTGATCACCAGTGACATTACACACAGGAGCTCTGTATACAGTGTCAGTGTGTGTGTATAGGTAATACAGTGATCACCAGTGACATTACACACAGGAGCTCTGTATATAGTGTCAGTATGTGTGTATAGGTAATACAGCAATCACCAGTGACATTACACACAGGAGCTCTGTATATAGTGTCAGTGTGTGTGTACAGGTAATACAGTGATCACCAGTGACATTACACACAGGAGATCTGTATATAGTGTCAGTGTGTGTGTATAGGTAATACAGTGATCACCAGTGACATTACACACAGGACCTCTGTATATAGTGTCAGTGTGTGTGTATAGGTAATACAGTGATCACCAGTGACATTACACACAGGAGCTCTGTATATAGTGTCAGTGTGTGTGTATAGGTAATACAGTGATCACCAGTGACATTACACACGGGAGCTCCGTGTATAGTGTCAGTGTATGTGTATAGGATGTACAGAGAACACCAGTGACATTACACATTGGAGCTCTGTATATAGTGTCAGTGTGTGTGTATAGGTAATACAGTGATCACCAGTGACATTACACACAGGAACTCTGTATATAGTGTCAGTGTGTGTGTGTACAGGTAATACAGTGATCACCAGTGACATTACTCACAGGAGCTCCGTGTATAGTGTCAGTGTGTGTGTATAGGTTGTACAGAGATCACCAGTGACATTACACACAGGAGCTCTGTATATAGTGTCAGTGTGTGTGTATAGGTAATACAGTGATCACCAGTGACATTACACACAGGAGCTCTGTATATAGTGTCAGTGTGTGTGTATAGGTAACACACATACTCACCAGTGATGTCTCTAGGTGAAGTTCTTTATCTGCCGCAGACCGATATATCTCATCTTCTATGCAGGACTTATCTCTGCAGAAAATAACATAGTTTGCTATAACTGATCACTTCCAGAGCACAATCTACACTTTTCTCAAGATTTCTACACTGCATGAAATGACAAAAAAAGAAATCTAGTGCCGCACTACACAGTAACATTGCTCCAGTGTCATTCTGTGCCGGCTCATCTCTGTCAGCAGACATATTGTCAGATGGCAAAGATGCAGCAGAGCTGAAGACAGAAGACCTATGGATTACGTTGGATTGAGGATTTTTCTTTATTAAAAATGGAGTCCCTAAATGTGTTTTATTTTTAATAGAAAAAAAAAAATTCTGTCTTTTTTTTTCTGTTTACTAGAAATTCATGGTGGCTATGTCTAATTTGGCGTGACACCATGAATTTCGGGTTTAGTACCAGCTGATAATACAAAGCTGGCCTGGTACTAACCCGATTATTACCCAGGGTGCCACTCACCACCAGGGCCGCTGGAAGAGCCGGGTAAAGCACCTGGAAATGGTGCTATGAGGAATGCGCCACTTTCAGGGGTGGCTGCGGGCTGCGATTATCAGCGTGGGGGGCCAAGAACGCTTGGGCCTTACCATGCTGCGAATCCCAGCCCCCAGCTGCCTTGTTTTATCTGGCTGGCGATCAACATATGGCGGGAGCTGGGCAATGGGCATGATTATCAAATAATATATACCAGACAGGGGCCCATACATTCTGCTGCCTCCAATAATATATACCTGACAGGAGCCCATACATTCTGCTGCCTCCAATAATATATACCTGACAGGAGCCCATACATTCTGCTGCCTCCAATACTATATACCTGACAGGAGTCCATAGATTCTGCTGCCTCCAATAATATATACCTGGCAGGAGCCCATACATTCTGCTGCCTCCAATACTATATACCTGACAGGAGCCCATAGATTCTGCTGCCTCCAATAATATATACCTGACAGGAGCCCATACATTCTGCTGCCTCCAATAATATATACCTGACAGGAGCCCATACATTCTGCTGCCTCCAATAATATATACCTGACAGGAGCCCATACATTCTGCTGCCTCCAATAATATATACCTGACAGGAGCCCATAGATTCTGCTGCCTCCAATAATATATACCTGACAGGAGCCCATAGATTCTGCTGCCTCCAATAATATATACCTGACAGGAGCCCATAGATTCTGCTGGCTCCAATAATATATACCTGACAGGAGCCCATACATTCTGCTGCCTCCAATAATATATACCTGACAGGAGCCCATACATTCTCCTGCCTCCAATAATATATACCTGACAGGAGCCCATACATTCTGCTGCCTCCAATAATATATACCTGACAGGAGCCCATACATTCTGCTGCCTCCAATAATATATACCTGACAGGAGCCCATACATTCTGCTGCCTCCAATAATATATACCTGACAGGAGCCCATACATTCTGCTGCCTCCAATAATATATACCTGACAGGGGCCCATACATTCTGCTGCCTCCAATAATATATACCTGACAGGAGCCCATACATTCTGCTGCCTCCAATAATATATACCTGACAGGAGCCCATACATTCTGCTGCCTCCAATAATATATACCTGACAGGAGCCCATACATTCTGCTGGCTCCAATAATATATACCTGACAGGAGCCCATACATTCTGCTGCCTCCAATAATATATACCTGACAGGAGCCCATACATATTCCTGCCTCCAATAATATATACCTGACAGGAGCCCATAGATTCTGCTGCCTCCAATAATATATACCTGACAGGAGCCCATACATTCTGCTGCCTCCAATAATATATACCTGGCAGGAGCCCATACATTCTGCTGCCTCCAATAACATATACCTGGCAGGAGCCCATACATTCTGCTGCCTCCAATAACATATACCTGACAGGAGCCCATAGATTCTGCTGCCTCCAATAATATATACCTGACAGGAGCCCATACATTCTCCTGCCTCCAATAATATATACCTGACAGGAGCCCATAGATTCTGCTGCCTCAAATAATATATACCTGACAGGAGCCCATAGATTCTGCTGCCTCCAATAATATATACCTGACAGGAGCCCATACATTCTGCTGCCTCCAATAATATATACCTGACAGGAGCCCATACATTCTGCTGCCTCCAATAATATATACCTGACAGGAGCCCATACATTCTGCTGCCTCCAATAATATATACCTGACAGGAGCCCATACATTCTGCTGCCTCCAATAATATATACCTGACAGGGGCCCATACATTCTGCTGCCTCCAATAATATATACCTGACAGGAGCCCATACATTCTCCTGCCTCCAATAATATATACCTGACAGGAGCCCATACATTCTGCTGCCTCCAATAATATATACCTGACAGGAGCCCATACATTCTGCTGCCTCCAATAATATATACCTGACAGGAGCCCATACATTCTGCTGGCTCCAATAATATATACCTGACAGGAGCCCATACATTCTGCTGCCTCCAATAATATATACCTGACAGGAGCCCATACATTCTCCTGCCTCCAATAATATATACCTGACAGGAGCCCATAGATTCTGCTGCCTCCAATAATATATACCTGACAGGAGCCCATACATTCTGCTGCCTCCAATAATATATACCTGGCAGGAGCCCATACATTCTGCTGCCTCCAATAATATATACCTGGCAGGAGCCCATACATTCTGCTGCCTCCAATAACATATACCTGACAGGAGCCCATAGATTCTGCTGCCTCCAATAATATATACCTGACAGGAGCCCATACATTCTCCTGCCTCCAATAATATATACCTGACAGGAGCCCATAGATTCTGCTGCCTCAAATAATATATACCTGACAGGAGCCCATAGATTCTGCTGCCTCCAATAATATATACCTGACAGGAGCCCATACATTCTGCTGCCTCCAATAATATATACTTGACTGGAGCCCATACATTCTCCTGCCTCCAATAATATATACCTGACAGGAGCCCATACATTCTCCTGCCTCCAATAATATATACCTGTCAGGAGCCCATACATTCTGCTGCCTCCAATAATATATACCTGACAGGAGCCCATACATTCTCCTGCCTCCAATAATATATACCTGTCAGGAGCCCATACATTCTGCTGCCTCCAATAATATATACCTGACAGGAGCCCATACATTCTGCTGCCTCCAATAATATATACCTGTCAGGAGCCCATACATTCTGCTGCCTCCAATAATATATACCTGACAGGAGCCCATACATTCTGCTGCCTCCAATAATATATACCTGTCAGGAGCCCATACATTCTGCTGCCTCCAATAATATATACCTGACAGGAGCCCATACATTCTCCTGCCTCCAATAATATATACCTGACAGGAGCCCATACATTCTCCTGCCTCCAATAATATATACCTGACAGGAGCCCATACATTCTGCTGCCTCCAATAATATATACCTGACAGGAGCCCATACATTCTGCTGCCTCCAATAATATATACCTGTCAGGAGCCCATACTTTCTCCTGCCTCCAATAATATATACCTGTCAGGAGCCCATACATTCTCCTGCCTCCAATAATATATACCTGTCAGGAGCCCATACATTCTGCTGCCTCCAATAATATATACCTGACAGGGGCCCATACATTCTCCTGCCTCCAATAATATATACCTGACAGGGGCCCATACATTCTGCTGCCTCCAATAATATATACCTGACAGGGGCCCATACATTCTCCTGCCTCCAATAATATATACCTGACAGGAGCCCATAGATTCTGCTGGCTCCAATAATATATACCTGACAGGAGCCCATACATTCTCCTGCCTCCAATAATATATACCTGACAGGGGCCCATACATTCTCCTGCCTCCAATAATATATACCTGACAGGGGCCCATACATTCTGCTGCCTCCAATAATATATACCTGACAGGGGCCCATACATTCTCCTGCCTCCAATAATATATACCTGACAGGAGCCCATAGATTCTGCTGGCTCCAATAATATATACCTGACAGGGGCCCATACATTCTCCTGCCTCCAATAATATATACCTGACAGGAGCCCATAGATTCTGCTGGCTCCAATAATATATACCTGACAGGAGCCAATACATTCTGCTGCCTCCAATAATATATACCTGTCAGGAGCCCATACATTCTCCTGCCTCCAATAATATATACCTGACAGGAGCCCATACATTCTCCTGCCTCCAATAATATATACCTGACAAGAGCCCATACATTCTGCAGCCTCCAATAATATATACCTGACAGGAGCCCATACATTCTGCAGCCTCCAATAATATATACCTGTCAGGAGCCCATACATTCTGCTGCCTCCAATAATATATACCTGACAGGAGCCCATACATTCTCTTGCCTCCAATAATATATACCTGACAGGAGCCCATACATTCTCCTGCCTCCAATAATATATACCTGACAGGAGCCCATAGATTCTCCTGCCTCCAATAATATATACCTGACAGGAGCCCATACATTCTCCTGCCTCCAATAATATATACCTGACAGGAGCCCATACATTCTCCTGCCTCCAATAATATATACCTGACAGGAGCCCATACATTCTCCTGCCTCCAATAATATATACCTGTCAGGAGCCCATACATTCTGCTGCCTCCAATAATATATACCTGACAGGAGCCCATACATTCTGCTGCCTCCAATAATATATACCTGTCAGGAGCCCATACATTCTCCTGCCTCCAATAATATATACCTGTCAGGAGCCCATACATTCTCCTGCCTCCAATAATATATACCTGTCAGGAGCCCATACATTCTGCTGCCTCCAATAATATATACCTGACAGGAGCCCATACATTCTCCTGCCTCCAATAATATATACCTGACAGGAGCCCATACATTCTCCTGCCTCCAATAATATATACCTGACAGGAGCCCATACATTCTCCTGCCTCCAATAATATATACCTGACAGGAGCCCATACATTCTCCTGCCTCCAATAATATATACCTGACAGGAGCCCATACATTCTCCTGCCTCCAATAATATATACCTGACAAGAGCCCATACATTCTGCAGCCTCCAATAATATATACCTGACAGGAGCCCATACATTCTGCAGCCTCCAATAATATATACCTGACAGGAGCCCATACATTCTCCTGCCTCCAATAATATATACCTGACAGGAGCCCATACATTCTGCTGCCTCCAATAATATATACCTGACAGGAGCCCATACATTCTGCTGCCTCCAATAATATATACCTGACAGGAGCCCATAGATTCTGCTGCCTCCAATAATATATACCTGGCAGGTGCCCATAGATTCTGCTGCCTCCAATAATATATACCTGACAGGAGCCCATACATTCTGCTGCCTCCAATAATATATACCTGACAGGAGCCCATACATTCTCCTGCCTCCAATAATATATACCTGACAGGAGCCCATACATTCTGCTGCCTCCAATAATATATACCTGACAGGAGCCCATACATTCTCCTGCCTCCAATAATATATACCTGACAGGAGCCCATAGATTCTGCTGCCTCCAATAATATATACCTGACAGGAGCCCATACATTCTGCTGCCTCCAATAATATATACCTGACAGGAGCCCATACATTCTCCTGCCTCCAATAATATATACCTGACAGGAGCCCATACATTCTGCTGGCTCCAATAATATATACCTGACAGGAGCCCATACATTCTCCTGCCTCCAATAATATATACCTGACAGGAGCCCATACATTCTCCTGCCTCCAATAATATATACCTGACAGGAGCCCATACATTCTCCTGCCTCCAATAATATATACCTGACAGGAGCCCATACATTCTGCTGGCTCCAATAATATATACCTGTCAGGAGACCATAGATTCTGCTGCCTCCAATAATATATACCTGTCAGGAGCCCATACATTCTCCTGCCTCCAATAATATATACCTGACAGGAGCCCATACATTCTGCTGGCTCCAATAATATATACCTGACAGGAGCCCATACATTCTGCTGGCTCCAATAATATATACCTGACAGGAGCCCATACATTCTCCTGCCTCCAATAATATATACCCGACAGGAGCCCATACATTCTCCTGTCTACAATAATATATACCTGACAGGAGCCGATACATTATCATGCCTCCAATAATATATACCTGACAGGAGCCCAGAGATTCTGCAGCCTCCAATAATATATACCTGACAGGAGCCCATACATTCTCCTGCCTCCAATAATATATACCTGACAGGAGCCCATAGATTCTGCAGCCTCCAATAATATAAACCTGACAGGAGCCCATACATTCTGCTGCCTCCAATAATATATACCTGACAGGAGCCCATACATTCTCCTGCCTCCAATAATATATACCTGACAGGAGCCCATACATTCTCCTGCCTCCAATAATATATACCTGACAGGAGACCATAGATTCTGCTGCCTCCAATAATATATACCTGACAGGAGCCCATACATTCTCCTGCCTCCAATAATATATACCTGACAGGAGCCCATACATTCTCCTGCCTCCAATAATATATACCTGACAGGAGCCCATACATTCTCCTGCCTCCAATAATATATACCTGACAGGAGCCCATAGATTCTGCTGCCTCCAATAATATATACCTGACAGGAGCCCATACATTCTGCTGCCTCCAATAATATATACCTGACAGGAGCCCATACATTCTCCTGCCTCCAATAATATATACCTGACAGGAGCCCATACATTCTCCTGCCTCCAATAATATATACCTGACAGGAGCCCATACATTCTGCTGCCTCCAATAATATATACCTGACAGGAGCCCATACATTCTGCTGCCTCCAATAATATATACCTGACAGGAGCCCATACATTCTGCTGCCTCCAATAATATATACCTGACAGGAGCCCATACATTCTCCTGCCTCCAATAATATATACCTGACAGGAGCCCATACATTCTCCTGCCTCCAATAATATATACCTGACAGGAGCCCATACATTCTCCTGCCTCCAATACTATATACCTGACAGGAGCCCATAGATTCTGCTGCCTCCAATAATATATACCTGACAGGAGCCCATACATTCTCCTGCCTCCAATAATATATACCTGACAGGAGCCCATACATTCTGCTGCCTCCAATAATATATACCTGACAGGAGCCCATACATTCTCCTGCCTAAAATAATATATACCTGACAGGAGCCCATACATTCTGCTGCCTCCAATAATATATACCTGACAGGAGCCCATACATTCTGCTGCCTCCAATAATATATACCTGACAGGAGACCATAGATTCTGCTGCCTCCAATAATATATACCTGACAGGAGCCCATAGATTCTGCTGGCTAAAATAATATATACCTGTCAGGAGCCCATACATTCTGCTGCCTTCAATAATATATACCTGACAGGAGCCCATACATTCTGCTGCCTTCAATAATATATACCTGACAGGAGCCCATACATTCTCCTGCCTCCAATAATATATACCTGTCAGGAGCCCATACATTCTCCTGCCTCCAATAATATATACCTGACAGGAGCCCATACATTCTCCTGCCTCCAATAATATATACCTGACAGGAGCCCATACATTCTCCTGCCTCCAATAATATATACCTGACAGGAGCCCATACATTCTGCTGGCTCCAATAATATATACCTGTCAGGAGACCATAGATTCTGCTGCCTCCAATAATATATACCTGTCAGGAGCCCATACATTCTCCTGCCTCCAATAATATATACCTGACAGGAGCCCATACATTCTGCTGCCTCCAATAATATATACCTGTCAGGAGCCCATACATTCTGCTGCCTTCAATAATATATACCTGACAGGAGCCTATACATTCTGCTGCCTTCAATAATATATACCTGAAAGGGCCCATACAGTGCTGCCAATATGATTAGCGAACCAGGGGGGCCCTCTGTTCTCTGTACAGGGCCCAGGGGGGGTAGGGGGCGGGGCTTGGGGGCGTGGCCAATGGGACCCAGGGCCCACCGGTGGATTTCCTGATCCTCCGTTGGGCCAGAACGCCCCTGGTGGGGTCCCTGTGCCCCCCTAACAGGTGACATACTAACTAGCTGAAAATTTACACCCCAGCACCATCTTTCTATCTCTTAAGCTGACAGTGGATGTGTTGGTAGTGTGGCGCCCCTGAGGGTTCAGTCGCCACAGGGGTACTGCACCTCAGAAAGAGGTGTGGTATCTCCTCTCTCAGGTAAGGATGGAGCATCACACAAGACCCTACTTCACACTCAACACTACACCACTCCTGTCCTGTAGGGGGCCTAAATGCACCAGGGTGATGCCCCGGCCCGCGATAGAGGAGATGGGGGGGAACCAAAGATAGTGGGAACCATGTGGTGGGTGAGGGTGGAGGAAGCACTTTACTTTAGCATCATATATATACAGTGGCCATCTTTATAACCTAGTCTTTTGCCGTGGTTCCTTGGGAAGGTCAGTCAGCACAAAGCTGCGGCCGGCTCAGGGGTCACGGTTCCCGGTCTCAGGCCTCGAGACGGGGGGTTGGGGCAGAGTTGAGTTATAGCTAGCTCTGTCCCCGGTCAGAGTCCAATCAAGAAGGCCCAGGAGGGGAGCAGAGGAGATAGGCTCCACAGACGAAAGGATCCCAGGAGGGTACGGACGGAGCGGAGTCGCCACCTGTATTCTTCACTCTGGCCTAGCCTGAGGGACTCCTGCCGCAAGAGGGGACCGGCCCCCGATATCTGACAGTGTACTTCACGTCATCGTTAGAAAAGCCCGGAGGCTTAGTGGATCCCAGGGGGACACGGACGCAGCGGAGTCGCCACCTGTATCTCTCAACCTGTGTATATCCAGTGGGACCCGGCCTTACTCCACGTTCACATCACATACCGTCAGGAGAGGACTGAGTGGGAGAATCTAGGAAAGAGAGGAACACCCCAGCGGGGTCTTGACAGGTGCTCCTGATCTACCTAGAAGAGCTGAACCCGCTTCCTGGTGGACGCAGCGCGCCGCGAGAAGCAGAGAGAAGCTTCGCAGCTGCTACTTCATCAAAGTGAGTAAATCTTGGATGACTTCACATACTGCCTTCGTTTGCTCATTCCTGCGCGGCACTGCACCCACCACAACTCCCCAGATCCTCCATACTGCCCTGAGGCTTACTCCACCTGTGGGGAGTAGTACCAAACAAGCTGCCAGAACATCAGCCTCAGAGGACTGCTGCAGCGCTGGTGGCCATCACCAGAAACCACAGGTGGCGTAGTCGAACATCCACTCATCCAATAGCCCATTCTTTTTATGTGACAGCCCTGGGCACGGACTGGGTCGCGGCCACGACGACACCCACATACCCCCACCATATATTGACCCAGCACCGAGTAACCCCACCGCTCAAGGAGGGTGTCGCAACGTGGCGTAGTCGGCAGGATCGCGTGCCCGCAGCAACGGAAGAAGATAATCCCATTGCCGCCGGGTACTGTGCGCCTTTCACAAAAGACTGTCGTTACACACTCAATGTGGTGCCCGCCCAAGAAGAATGGACACCATTAGGTGCCAAAACAACAGCAACTTAAGACCTCCTATCGTGGGCCAGGTTTCCCAATGGTGCGAAGAGCTAAGACCGCTCCTTGCATTAGAGACTGTCCGCATAGTTGTGTCCGTCAAAACGGATGGGACTTCCCAAGGAGTGCCCGTCAGCCAGCCGCCCGGGAGCCTCCCAAAAAGGAGGAGGCAAAAAAGGCCGCACCTTGCAGCAGAGATGGACGCAGCCAAGGAGATGTCCTCCGACGCTGGCCCACCAGCTGCCACCTCCCTCGGTATGGAGGGAATGTACCTGACCCAGGAGGAGGCCGAGTTCCTCCGCGGTGAAATCCAGGACCTGACCCGGAGGGTCGAAGAGGCCAAGCGACTGGCCGCTGCGGAGTGGAGAGAGGAGGTGCTGCAAAAGATCCAGGCCTGCCGCCAGAGCTTGTCATGCCTGTCTACAAAGGCCTTGGCCCAGGGGGAGGAAGCCCCGGAGGCCTTGTGCAGCCCAAGAACGGGTAAGGCGGAAACCCCTATCCCGGGCGCGGGGCGCACCAAAGCCCTCCTCGATCTCCTGCCGGCACCCCTTTCCCCGGGTGCCATCATTTGGGAGCAACTCTTGGCTCTGACGGCTGAGACCCAAGCCACCGCCATCACTGGAGGCCTGATATGCCACACGACTCCCGGTCCAGAGATCCCTGCACTTTCTGGGGTGTCCACCTGCCCCAACCCGGACTGGTCCGCACCAGCAGAGGGCCCGCAGCAACCCCTCCTGTCGCCGCTGCCCGCGCCTCCGGTCGCCTGCCCGGCGGCAGAAGAGTTTGCCTGGGACAACCAGGAGGGTGACCTGATGGGCTTCCCTCGGGAGACCCGGTCTGAAACGCGGAGGCGGGAGGAGTTCTGCCGCAGGGAGCTTCTCCAGCTCGAGAAGGAGCATCGACAGAGGGAGATCCGCTGCGAGCACCTGGAGGTGCGCGCCAAGGCCGCAAAGTCGCAGGCCCGCCAGGCAGAGGCCGCCCGTTCAAGCCCCCGGGAAGAAGGCCTTATTGTGCGCTTCCACCAGGAGGCCGGATGGGGCTTCATTCGCAGCCCACAGTTCCACCGGGACGTCTTTGTCAACCGGCGGGACGTTGAGCCGCGGCTGAAGCAGGGCCACTAATAATTTTTTTATGTACAATCAGGAATTTTATCTCCAATGTAGAGGAGTATCCATGGGATCTAGCTATTCTCCATCGCTAGCAAATATGGTAATGTCCCATTCGGAATATGTTGCACTGTACACTTTCGCTAATCCATGGGCCCGTGATGTTTTCTGGTATGGCAGATACATAGATGATTTGATCTTTATCTGGCGTGGGGATGTGTCTGCCATACCGGAATTCATCAAGTATTTAAATAACAATGAATTTAATCTTTCTTTCACTTACACCTCTGATTCTAAGTGTATATCATTTCTTGATCTAAAATTGGAGATTCTTGACGGTTCCATCACTACTTCCACATTTTCCAACCCATATCTGGGAATACCATTCTACATGCCAAAAGCGGACATCCGCGCCATACTATAAAAGCTATACCTGTGGGGGAACTGACAAGAATCAAACGTAATTGTAACAATGCCAACAAATTGGATGAAGAATTCATCAGGTGTAAAAATACATTGAAATCTAGGGGTTATCCGGATTGGTCTCTAAAGAGAGCAGAAAAAATTGTGGACAGTAAAAATAGACTGGATCTGATTGATCTGTCTAGGACAAGGATTAATCGCAATGATATTACAGCACATAAAAATCTAAATGTTATTTCCTTTAGATATAGTTCACAATTTCAACTGATCAAAAATATAATACTGAAACATCTTCCTATTTTATATGAGGATACTGTATTATCTAAAATTCTTGATTCTGGAGTTTTGGTGGTGGCAAAAAAAGCGCAAACAATAGGGGGGCTATTGGCATCTAGTCGCCCAAATAATCTACAAAAACGGCATACCTGCTTAATTGTAAAGGGTTTTACAAGTGTGGTTACACCAGATGCGGCATTTGTCGCTATGTAAAAATCACTAAAAACTTCCTAATGCTGATTCTAGTGAAACACACAATATAAAAAGCTGTCTGAATTGCAACAGTAATTCTGTGGTTTACATCATAAGATGTGCCAGTTGTGATCTGTTATATGTGGGATGCACCATAAGAAAACTAAAACAGCGAGTGGCAGAACATCTTTCTGATATTTTTAATGTCACTAATCAGAACATTTCTTGCGCCTCCAGACATTTTATTGAGCAGCATAATAGAGAGACATCCTCATTTCAGGTCTTTGGCATTGAAAAACTTACCTTTGATCCTCGAGGCAGGGATAATAGGAGACGCCTACTTGATCGAGAAGCATTTTGGATGTATCATCTGAACACTTGCCAACCAAATGGACTAAATTTACGGAGGGAACTGCTGTTCCATTACAGCGAGTAACTTTTCTATGCATATGTGATTTCTTCTTTGTCATGTGATTGTTTTTACTATGCATATACTTTGGAAATCGGTTTTATATTTCTGTATGCTAATATATGCATCATGTGACTTCCATTTTGTATGTGATTGGTGAACAATGGTTTATATACCATGGGTATGCCATTTGCAAGCCAGTCTTGACAAAGAACGCATCTTTAGCGTTCGAAACGCGTTGCCCTGGCTACACTATGTGACTATGGAATCTGTTTTTAAAGAGCTTTTTTCACAATAAAGTAACCTAATTTTTGAACTATTCATGAAGCTGGTAATCCTTTCTCTTTATGCTTTGTTTGCACCCGGTTTATTTAGGATGACATTGTGCCTGCGGATGATGAGCAGTCTACAGACTGGATTGTGGATGGTTTGCACCTGTTTAGGTGATCACTATTGGTTTTATACAAAGCCATTTCTACCTCTGACCTCAGAAGTAAAACCTGTCTGGAGTGGCTCTCCTGGAGGTCCAACTCAGGATCTCCATGCCCTGCAGCCACCCCAGGGCCTACGTTGAGGGTTTTGGGCAGGTCCCTCATGCTGCTGAACTGACACTTTTGTACAAGTATTCTATATCTATAATGTCTTCCTAATGTTTTATATGTTTATACTATATCTATATAACCTGCAACGTTAAAAGTATTTGAGCCTCCCATAAAGGGAAGATAGTTATTTGTTTAAAAAGCATTTAAAAAGTTTGAATGTCTGTACCAATCTTTTGCTCTATTGCAGCCCGCGGACATGCTGTGTTTCACCAGGGGAGAATGTGGCGCCCCTGAGGGTTCAGTCGCCACAGGGGTACTGCACCTCAGAAAGAGGTGTGGTATCTCCTCTCTCAGGTAAGGATGGAGCATCACACAAGACCCTACTTCACACTCAACACTACACCACTTCTGTCCTGTAGGGGGCCTAAATGCACCAGGGTGCTTCCCCGGCCCGGGATAGAGGAGATGGGGGGAACCAAAGATAGGGGGAACCATGTAGTGGGTGAGGGTGGAGGAAGCACTTTACTTTAGCACCTTAAGCATCATATATATACAGTGGCCATCTTTATAACCTGGTCTTTTGTCGTGGTTCCTTGGGAAGGTCAGTCAGCACAAAGCTGTGGCCGGCTCAGGGGTCACGGTTCCGGGTCTCAGGCCTCGAGACGGGGGGTTGGGGCAGAGTTGAGTTATAGCTAGCTCTGTCCCCGGTCAGAGTCCAATCAAGAAGGCCCAGGAGGGGAGCAGAGGAGATAGGCTCCACAGACGAAAGGATCCCAGGAGGGTACGGACGGAGCGGAGTCGCCACCTGTATTCTTCACTCTGGCCTAGCAAGAGGGACTCCTGCCGCAAGAGGGGACCGGCCCCCGATATCTGACAGTGTACTTCACGTCATCGTTAGAAAAGCCTGGAGGCTTAGTGGATCCCAGGGGGATACGGACGGAGCGGAGTCGCCACCTGTATCTCTCAACCTGTGTATATCTAGTGGGACCCGGCCTTACTCCACGTTCACATCACATACCGTCAGGAGAGGACTCAGTGGGAGAATCTAGGAAAGAGAGGAAAACCCCAGGGAGGTCTTGACAGGTGCTCCTGATCTACCTAGGAAGTGCTGAACCCCTTCCTGGTGGACGCAGCGCGCCACGAGAAGCAGAGAGAAGCTTTGCAGCTGCTACTTCATCAAAGTGAGTAAATCTTGGATGACTTCACATACTGCCTCCGTTTGCTCATTCCTGCGCGGCACTGCACCCACCACAACTCCCCAGATCCTCCAAACTGCCCTGAGGCCTACTCCACCTGTGGGGAGTAGTACCAACCAAGCTGTCAGAACATCAGCCTCAGAGGACTGCTGCAGCGCTGGTGGCCATCACCAGAAACCACAGGTGGCGTAGTCGAACATCCACTCATCCAATAGCCCATTCTTTTTATGTGACAGCCCTGGGCACGGACCGAGTCGCGGCCACGACGACACTCCCATACCCCCACCATATATTGTCTGGTACTGAGTAACCCCACCGCTCAGGGAGGGCGTCGCAGTAGCAGATAGTTCAAAGCTGTCCACCTTTCTCGAATTTAGTAAGTGACCCCCTGGTCCCCACAGAAGAACTGAACTCTGGTGGTGCCATCTGATGGCTGCTAAGTCCCCGGCCAGACATGGTGCACTGGTGATTCCCCGTGGAATGATTACAATGATGCTGTTCCCTCCCGGTTAATCTACGATACGGGCATCTTATAAGGACTCCATTGTGGGTGACCAGGACTGTGACCTTGACTTACCTTAAATAGCTCACAGCTCCCCTGCAGTCCTGAGCTCAGCGTGCAGACCTTCAGCGAGCTCCGGTAAGTGATGGGATTAAGCGCAATGTTCTTGTCCATCAATTTTTTCCGCAGCTTCAGTGCGTGCTGCAGACCCGAGTCTTTCCATGGCGACTCCGCGCAGGCGTTGAACAGGGCAGTATATGTGGCATCTGTGGGAACCAGACCTCGCTTTTTCATCTAAATGATGTAACAAGAAATGAGTCTGTACTGTAAAAACTGTATGTAATAATAGCAATAATAATGTAAGTACATAATATACAGGGCATTATCAGATAATGTAAAGGTAATTTACTGTATTACGTTATTAGTCCTCCCAATTAACAGAACAAATGGTCCATGGTGCTCACTGGGGCGCTGACGCCCCTTCACAGCAAGATCCATATAAGTGTGTGCGCCTCGTACTGCCGGCCTCGGCCAGATCCCCACAGCTTGTACACTGATGGACAGCGTACACAATGAATGTTATATTGAGGGCATAACAGTCATGTCAGATGGCTACTGCTATGTGTATATTCTATTCTGGCCCCTGTGTGTCCTGCAATTGTCACCAGTTCTCCCCTCTGCAGGCTCTAGCGCTAAGCTTCAGTTATCTCTCAGCTAGTGGGTAGAGAATGCTGCACTGACTGCTCACGTACACATCGCACACAGGCGGGAGGGATTCCCGCTTTCCATTCAGCACATGTTCAGAAGCAGTGGCAGTGATATGGTTGTGTAGAAGTGCTCAGCACTGAAGTGAGATAAACTCCTTACTAGAATAAGCTGCAGCACGATCTGCCCGTGTCTCCCTCTGATTGTCCTATCACTGTGCTCCTGCTCCAGCCTAACCTGATTTCATTGATCAATAGTGCAAGTAAAGATAAGACACTTTGTAATATACATTATCAGATAAACCTTCTTCTTTTGTCACTTAAAAGACATTTTTTGGTCTCCTGCACTAATCATTCACTCTCAATATCTGCTAAATCTGTGGGAGAAGGGAAGGGAACCTGTCACGTGAAAAAACGCTATCAACCTGTAGATATGGGGTTACTCTGCAGGTTAATAGCATTCTGAAACTGCCCGGTGCCGGCATTTAGACTCCCTCTGCCAGGAGGAAATGAACTTTATTGTACCTGGTAGTGTTTGGGTATCAGTCATGGGGGCGGCACTGGTTCAGTCACCTCTCTGTGTATAGAGAGTGACGGCTGTCACCGTGCCCTCAGCCCTGATTGACAGCCGGCCCTAATGCTGAGCTGCCGTCAGTCACTACAGGGGTCGCAGTTACAGGCGCCACTTTCTATACACAGAGCAGTGCCACCCCGGTGACTGGAAGTCGAACGCTACCGGGAGGAACGCGACAGGTTCATTTCAACAAAAATGTCTGCGATGCCCCTATAAACCTATGGAAGAGGGAGCTGGAGGGAGGAAAAGCAGAGCACAGAAAAGGTAAATGCTGAGGCTTATAATGTAGAGAAAAACTACAGGAGACCCATCATATAATGTACACTCCCCATACATTCATGTACACTCAGGAGTGTATAATGAGTGGCAATTATTCCTTATATAGTTCTCCTTATTCTAAAAAGTCATCTGAAAGTGCTGTTAAATCGTAAGGGAATCTGCCACCCGGTTTTAGATGCCCCATCTGAGAGCAGCATGATATAAGGGGTGAGACCCTGATTACAGTGATATCTCACGCTTTTTGCTGCTTACTGCTATTTTGATAAAATCAGTATTTTATCTGCTGCAGCTCTAGTAGTTCTCTGAATGCTGAGCTTTGTATAACCCCACCCACACCACTGATCGGCAGCTTTACTCCAGTCAGTGGTGGGGATGGGGTTATACAGAGCACATGAATACCGAGGACTACCTAGCAGCAGGCTTACTAGTCCTCTAGTGATAATCTCCTGCTGATAAAACTGTGATTTTATAAAAACTACAGCAAGCAGCCCAGTAAATGACACATCGCTGGAATCAGGGTCTCTGCCCATACATTATGTTGCTGTCAGATTAGATAACAAAAACCTGGTGACAGATTCACTTTAAGGGGGTTATCCTATTTCAGACAACCCCTATTCCAACACAGCATTTTTTTTTTTTTAAGAAACAAACCGTGCTTCAAGCCACATATCCAAGCCCTTTCCACTTCCTGCCAACGTCAACTCAAAAACATCTCCCGGATCCGCACATTCCTCAACCACGAATCTGCAAAAACACTAGTGCACGCCCTCATCATCTCCCGCCTCGACTACTGCAACCTCCTGCTCTGTGGCCTCCCTTCCAACACTCTTGCACCCCTCCAATCTATCCTAAACTCGGCTACCTGACTAATCCCCCTGTCCCCCCACTGTTCCCCGGCCTCTCCTCTCTGTCAATCCCTGCACTGGCTCCCATGTACCCAGAGACTCCAGTTCAAAACCCTAACCATGGCATACAAAGCCATTCACAACCTGTCTCCCCCATATATCTGTGTTTCAATGTTTTTTATTGAATTTTTTTTTTATAAACCTTCATACATCTCTGACCTAGTCTCCCAGTACTTACCTGCACGCAGCCTCCGATCCTCACAAGATCTCCTTCTCTACTCCCCTCTTATCTCCTCTGCCCACAATTGCATACAAGATTTCTCCTGTGCTTTCCCCCTACTCTGGAACTCTCTACCCCAACATGTCAGACTCTCGCCTACCGTGGAAACCATCAAAAGGAACCTGAAGACCCACATCTTCCGACAAGCCTACAACCTGCAGTAACCACCGCTCCACCACACCGCTGCATGACTAGCTCTACCCTCACCTGCTGTACCCTCACCTATCCCTGGTAGACTGTGAGCCCTCGCGGGGAGGCCCTCTCTCCTTCTGTAACAGTTTGCCGTTGCGTTTTTGTTCAGGATTATTGTACTTGTTGTTTGTTATGTATATCCCCTTTTTCACATGTTAAGCTCCATGGAATAAATGGCGCTATAATAATAAATAGTAATAATAATAATGCTTTGGTGTCAGTCATTGTCTGCAGCGCTGACGTGACGGTGAAAGCACTGCAGTCAGTCAGTGAGCTCTGAAGGTCGGCCCGAGTTAACGGCACGAGCCGCTGAGCGTAGCTACAGGCTGCAGAGCTGTAGATGTGTTGTCAGCGCTGCAGACAATAACAGACAGCAGGAGCAGCAGGAGAAACTTTGCGCTGGACCTGGGGAGGATGAATAGAGAACAGACGGTTTTTGTAATTTCTTTAAACAAACTGCAGCCAGGAACAGCGGTTTTGTGAAACAAGAAAGTCCCTTTAAAGGTTGTTTCACAGAGTAAATAAGATCATTTTAGTATTAAATCATTAAAAAGCTACAAACATGCCACAGTTAATGTGACCATTATCTGGGCTTTGTTATAAAGATTTCAGAATAAGCTGCAACATGCTGTACAGATCTGACTAATGTGTCCAGGGCCTGATGAGCACAGCCACCACGGCATGGACCCCGGCTAATCTCATCCATGTGAACACAGGCAGAAGGACTTTACTGGCCACTCCTTGTATCTTACCCAATGCTGCTTTATCATGGCTCATTATCAAGGGGTCACAGATCAACCTTATAAAGCCCGCCACACACATTAGATGGCTCTTGGATGAAAGACGGCCCGCGCTTAACAGTTGTCTGGCAGCCATCTCTCCCATACACTCCTGTGTTCTCTATGAGAGTCACCACCAGACATGTCTACTGGCACCTTATCTCCAGAACATAATGATCAGCCAAATTAAATGATCAGTTATGCTGTATCATTAACTCCCCCAAAAAATTGTCCGGGACCCCATACATATTAGACTGTCAGACAGAGCCGTCAATACGTTATATATACGATATATCCAACTCTTCCGCAGCCTCCGATGAGAACAGTGTAGTTACTTTCCTCCGGCTGCAGCCGCTCCTCTTTCAGCATCTGTTCCTGGAAGAGGTCCAGGGCTTCGGCCAGCTGCACACAAGAGGGACATGTCTTCAGAGGAGAGCAATAGAAGTGCTAGAAGCAGTGCAGGATATACAAGCAATCAGGACCCAGCACTTCACACTTATGTCCTTACTCACCTCCTCCCTCTTTACCCTACTAAATAAATAGATGAGACCCCAAGACAACTCTGACACATACAGACATGTGTATGATTTTTTAGGTGCATTTTCTAATGGTAAAATTTATAGAAAAAGTAAAGAAAGAAAAAAAATAAGTAAATCACGAAACTTAGAACATGCTGTGATTAGCAACAAAAGAAAAAAACGTAAAAATGCACAGATGCAACAAAAGAAGCAAAAAGACAAAATAATGCAAAATAATGCAAACATAAAAAAATAAATAAATAATCCAAGCAAAAAAAAACCAGTCGCAATTTCTTAAAAACACTTGTGAATATTTTTCTTTATTGCTCTTGGACATGATTTCCATAATCGTAGCAGAGCCGGGCTGTGTTGTGAAGACTGCAATAGTTTTGCTGTGATTACAGACATTGCTTGAAAAAAGGAGAACAACATGGCACAAGGGCGACTTATGCAAATGCTATAACAGTCATGGCTATGATCCTAAAAAATAATGCTTCTCATCAATGGCTATCTCCTCCGTCCGGACACTTACCAGGCTTCACTGTGTTTCTTAGGTGCTAGTGGTGATGTGGCACCCCAGGGGTCTGGTTACCACAGTAATAGAGATATTATGTCTGAGAGCAAGTGGGAGGTTTCTCTGGCCAGGAGCCCTAAGCATGCAACACGGTCCGCCCAGACCTGGAAGGGGAGGAATCTGCCCTTATAAACTGGGTCTGGTGCGGGATTAGTGAGTGAAGCTAGAGACAGAGCCTGCAGAACAAGCAGAGCAGTCAGAGCCTGGAGAGGGAAAGTGAGAACAGGAGCTCTGTAGGAGCAGCAGCTGAAGGCCAGGGGCTGTGAGCAGAGATATAGCTCGCCCTGGCTGAAGTTACTAAAACCGGACACAGGAGTCCGAGGCTGTGGGGACGGATATATACCCAGCAGCAGAAACCAACCGGCAGGGGATTCCAGGTCCTCTGGCCATAGAAGCCCGGAGGCTCAGTCACAAAGAAGGGACCAGCGCCGCCATCCAGGAGCGGAGGCTAACAGAAGGCCCCAAGTCACCAGCCATACGGGTGAGCACCACACGGTATACTCAGGGACGTGGGCTACTTGTAACCGCTGACATCAAGGTAGCCAGGAAGAGTGCAGATAAACGGGGAGGCCTACAACTCCACCTGGCCAGGGGAACTCCTGCTTGCTCGCAGACTGACCAGGCCCCTTATACTAGCCAGTACTCCCGGGAGGGTCTGCCTTGTACCATCAGTAAAGACCCTGAACTGCACCTCACGTCTCTGTGATTCCTTGCCGCACCAGCACCATTAGCACTGGGACCCTCACATCATCACTCCCATCATCTCTCACATTAGCTGCCCTGAGGCAATACTTCTCCCGTGGGGAGTTATCCCATACTCGGCTGCGCAAACAACATCAGCCTCAGCGGTCGGCAGCGCAGCGGCGGTCCCCACTGACCGCAATCCACGGGTGGCGTAGTCGGACATTTGCTATACATTAAGACTGCCACTGGTTTGACCACCCTGGGCACGGACCGGGTCACCGCCACACGGAGACTACAACCCCCAGCATTTTACAATAGGCCCGGTTCCGGGTTCCCCTGCACAACACAGGCCCAGGGGGCGCGTCAACTTTGGCGTAGTCGGCAGGATTTCGTGCCCGCAACCACCGGGTACTGCGTGCCTGAAAAAGAGACTTTTATACTTACCTGTGGTGAAGTTTCCCGCCGTCCGGAGTCGTTTCCCGCCATCCGGAGCCGATTCCCGCCATCAGACGCCATCTTGGATCGTTTCCCGCTGTCTTCTGCCTTCTTCCCGCCATCCGCAGCTGCTTCCCGCCTTCGGACGCCATCTTCGGGAAGCCGCACGGGAAGAAGAGGGGCGTGGACGCCGAAAGCGCGCGAGATCCGAAGCTCCGCCCCACGCTCTGACGCTGCGCAAGGTCCTGGAAGGGAGGAAGAGCGACGCTGACGTCATCGGAGCGCGACGCCAGGTCCTCAACCCCGACGATCGACTGCGGAGCCGCGGCCTACGGAAGAAGAGCATCGCAAGGTAGGCCACGGTCCACTAGGGGGGAGGAGGATGCCGGATACCGAGGGGAGCTCCACTGCCACAGCCACCGCCAGCGCAACCGCTGCAGCAGTCATGCCATTCACCATGCCTTATATCCCGGGGGCAACCTGGCTACCCCAGTACTCAGGGGAGTCACATACTCTAAATGACTTTAGAGAAAGACTGGATAGCCTCTTCCAGGTGTACCCCCTCACAGAAGAGCAAAAAGTGAGCATCCTGGTGGCCCAATTAATCGGGGCAGCCCAAAGGGAGGTAAAGTCCTGGTCACCTGGGAGGAAGAGGACTGTCAGGGAAATACTAGCCCGGCTGATACCCGCACCTCAGCCGAAATAAAGCTCAGATTTTACGGGTGTAAACAACGGGCACATGAGAGTATAAGAGACTATGCTCTAAACCTACAAGAGGCCCTGAGAGCCATTAAGCAGGCAGACCCTGACAGCGTGGGAAATGAAGATAAGCTGTTGACTGAACAATTTATTGAGGGTCTACTGTGCAATGCCCACCGAACCCAGTTGCGGGCAATGGCCTTACAGGACCCTGACCTGGACTTTGCACAGTTCAAGGACAGAGCCATCCGGGTGCTCCGAGAACCGGCACCAGGTGGCGCTGTGACCCACAGGCCCCCTGCTATCACTTACCACCAGGAGACGGCGCCCTTGTCTGCAGGGCCTGTGGGAGCTGATGCGCAGGCTTTAAACAGTGACCCGGCTACAGACCTGCACCATCAGGTCCAAGAGCTGACTAAGAGCGTTGCCGCGCTAACCAGAACTGTGCAGTCTTTACAGGTCTCTTCTCCAGGAAAGATCCAGCTGGCATCCGGACTGGAGGACGTCCCGTGGCGCCGACTGAGGAGGACCCCACCGGCCAGAGGAAGACCCAGCGACAGATACAACGAGGACGGACGACCCATCTGCCGCCGCTGCAATCAACCCGGACATGTGGCAAGGTACTGTCATTTAAACGGGCACAACCTGGGGTAGAGGGCCAACCCCCAGGCATAAGACCATCAGGCCCATCAAACTGGCGTGATAAATACATAGGGGGACGTCCAATCTTGCCTGTGGTACTGGATGGCATTCCTATGAGTGCCCTACTAGACACTGGGTCACAGGTGATCACAATCCCGTACGTGCTCTTTAAACAGTACTGGAATGACTCGGACATAACCCGCTACCCAGATGACGACCTGAGTATCATCGCCAGCAATGGTCAGCCCGTGCCGCAATTGGGATTCAAAGAGGTGACCATTAAGATCGGTAAAGTCGAACTGGCGGTACAAGGACTGATTATAGTGGACATAGACCGTCATGAGAGTCACCCTAGAATAACCTTGGGAACTAATGTGATTGAAAATTGTCTTGCAGAGGTGATTCTCATTTTACAGCAGGTTGCCAAGAACGCCAGTTCCGGCCAGCAGCGTGTGCTCCAAAAAGAGATCCGGGCACTGATGAAGCGGCAACAGGTGGAACTATCTGGTGGTGAGATAGGTAGCGTGAGAATGTGTGACCCGTTCCCTATTGCCATGCCCCCAAAAAGTGAGATGATGATTTGGTGCCGGGCAGCTATTGGTCTAAGAGGTAGAGACTACCAAGCAATGGTAGAACAAGTCTACTCAGACAGTAGGCCCACCATTTTGACGGCACGAGGGGTGGTCGATGTACGCCATGGGAGGGAGCCCGTTCGCATCATAAATATCGGGGAGAGAGAAGTACACCTGCCCCGGTATGCCACGCTAGCCAAATTGTTCACCATAAAGCAGAATTCTGTACAGGCCGTGGAACCCTTGCCTCCATCTCAACCAGAGGAAGGTAACGGCTCTAAGAAACCAATGGAGGACTGGAGTCAGCAACTGCATTTGGGTACTGACTCCACTCCCTCACACCAGAAACAGGGAGTCTATCGGGTGGTTCAAGAGTACGAGAGAGTGTTTAGTAAACACCCGCTGGACTTCGGGCGAGTAACGGGGGTAGAACATCACATCCCCACGGGAGACCATCCTCCCATAAAGGAGAGATACCGACCCGTACCCCCTGCACACTACCAACACGCCAAGGGGATGCTAAAAGACATGAAGGAGGCTAGGGTAATTAGGGACAGCTGTAGCCCCTGGGCAGCTCCACTAGTCTTAGTGAAAAAGAAAGACAACACTATGAGAATGTGTGTAGACTACAGGAAGGTCAACCGTATCACACACAAAGATGCGTACCCGTTACCAAGGATAGAAGAGTCCTTAGCTGCATTAAAATCTGCTAACTTCTTCTCTACTTTGGATCTCACTAGCGGGTACTGGCAGGTTTCTGTAGCAGAGGCAGACCGGGAGAAGACCGCATTCACCACCCCGATGGGTCTCAGCGAATTTAACTGTATGCCGTTCGGGCTCTGCAACACACCAGGAACCTTCCAACGGTTGATGGAATGCTGTCTGGGACACCGGAACTTCGAGACGGTCCTGTTGTACCTGGACGATGTCATCGTCTATTCCAAGACCTACGAGGACCACCTGAAACACCTGGCAGAAGTGTTTGAAGCTCTGGCAAACTACGGCCTAAAAGTGAAACCCTCCAAGTGTCACCTCCTGAAACCAAAAGGTGCAATACCTGGGACACGTGGTGAGTGCTGACAGAGTGGCTCCTGACCCTGATAAGATCACCGTGATTAAGGACTGGCCAAGACCCTCCAGCATAAAGGAAGTGCGGCAGTTCCTCGGGTTGGTAGGCTACTACCGAAGATTCATTCCCGGTTTCACCAAAATGGCAGCCATAGCAGGACCTCCTGATAGGTCAATCGCGGAAAGCCAAAAACCAGAAGCCGCCCTTTAGGTGGGAAAAGCTGGAAGAGGAGTCCTTCTGCCAGCTGAAGATGGCCCTCACGGGGGATGAAATCCTGGCATATCCAGACTACAGCCAGCCCTTTATCCTCCACACGGACGCAAGCAACATCGGGCTAGGAGCCGTACTGTCCCAGATCCAGCAAGGGAAAGAACGGGTAATCGCTTAAGCCAGCCGAAAGCTACGGCCCACGGAGAGGAACCCTGAGAATTATAGCTCATTCAAGCTGGAGTTCCTGGCAGTAGTGTGGGCAGTGACCGAACGTTTCAAGCATTACCTTGCCTCCTCCAAATTCACCGTGTACACGGATAACAACCCGTTGACACACCTGGACACTGCAAGGCTCGGTGCCCTGGAACAGAGATGGATGGCCCGCCTGTCCAACTTTGAATTCACCATCAAATACCGGGCAGGACGCTCAAATGCCAACGCGGATGCCCTGTCTAGAATGCCGAACTTACCGGACGTAGGGGAAGATCCAGAAGAAGTTGAGCTCCCTGCGTTCCACCGTCATGGGATTACCCTGTATTCCCACCGTGTGAAGGACAGGCGCTCCGTGACGTTCAATCCCTTGCCCCACTACAACTGGGCAGAGACGCAAGACAGTGATCCCGCAGTCCATTTGGTGAAGGAAATGCTGACCCAGGCCGATGCTCGTCTTGACCCAGATGCTCCGGAGGAGACCAAGCAACTGTGGAAGGAGAAAAGTAAGCTGTTCCTCTACAGGGAGAAGCTGTGCCGGAGAATGGTTAACTCTCGAACACATGAGTTGACCTGGCAGGTAGTGGTCCCAAGACGAGACGCGGCTATGGTTCTGGAGGCATACCACAACGGAGCAGGGCATTTCGGATGGAAGAAGCTGGAGTTCTTGTTGCGTGAACGGTTCTACTGGGTAGGCATGAGAGGAGCCATCGAGAGGTGGTGCAGAGACTGTGGCCCGTGCCACCTGAGAAGAAAAGACCGAGCCAGCCAGAAGACTCCCCTGCAGCCCATCATCACCAGACAGCCACTGGAACTGGTAGCCCTGGACCATGTGAAACTGGCTCCAAGCAGATCTGGGTATGTCTACGCCCTCACAATCGTAGATCATTACTCCCGGTTCCTGGTGGTGGTCCCGGTCAAGGACTTAACGGCTCAAACAGCAGCTAGAGCCTTCCAGCAGCACTTCTGCCGTCCACACGGGTACCCGGACCAAGTGTTGACAGACCAAGGACCAGCCTTCGAAGCGGAGGTCTTCCAGGAGTTCTGCAACCTGTATGGCTGCAAGAAGATAAGAACAACGCCCTATCACCCTCAAACCAATGGACTCTGCGAGAAGATGAACCAGGTGGTGATAGATCTGCTAAAAACATTGCCCCTGGAAGAACGCAGTCTGTGGCCTGAGAAACTGCCCGATCTGGTGGACCTGTATAACCACATCCCTGTAGGTTCCACCAACTGTACCCCGGCTTACCTAATGAGAGCAAGACCTGGTAAGCTGCCTATTGACCTGGATATGGGAGTCCTGACGCCTGAGGACACCTCGCCAGAGGCAGACTGGGATACAGAACGGCAGCAGCAGTATCGGAAAGTACAGGAGAGCGTCGAGCGAAGTCTGTCTCAAGCTAGAGAAAGGCAAGAGAAGGCTTATAACCAGTATGCTCCCGCTGTTCCCCTGGTACCTTGAGATCAGGTCTTGAAGAGGAAGAGGCGGCTCCACAAGTTGGACGACCAGTGGGAGAAGGACCCGTACACCGTACTGCCATCAAGCCATGAGAACCCAAAAATCTGCGTAACCAGTAAGGATGGAGGAGAAACCACAGCCATTGTCTCCAGAGACCACCTGAAGAAGTGTCCCGAGCAGCTGCAAAGCCCTGAAGAAGATCAAGGAAACCCTCAACCCGCAGAGGAAAGGGAAGAAATGATCAGTACCGTACTCGGAGACTTCCCCCGGTCTTGGACACAAGTAAACGGCGCTGTCGTGGTACCCGTCCTCACCTTTCTCCAGCCAGCCCCGCAAGTGCCTACAGAGGAACCAGTAGAGCTGGAAGAGCAGCCGGCCCAAGAGGCAGAAGAGTCCACACCAGCAGTACAGGAGGATCAACCCTCTGCTAGTAGTGAGCCTGCCGTGCCCCTAGTGAGCCAAAGAGTGCGCAGACAACTGCCCAGCTTACCCATAACACCTCCTACACCCTGTAGTGCAGAACCAGTTAGTGAGCTCCGTAGGTCCACTAGAGTCACTAGAGGTCAGATGCCCGCTCGCTGGAGAATCTAAACTAATGCACTGTGAATTTATCTGTTAACTGTTTATGGTTTATGTTTGTTGCCTGTTATTAATTATGTTTCTCAGTTACCCTGCAGATTTTTATGGACTAACAGGTTATGGACGCTGGATAACCGGAACAGTTTTGTAGATAGTTGCACCTTGGTGCCTCTTGCGAAGACGGCCGCGGAAGAGAAAACCTGTCTGGCGTGGCCTCCTTGCGGCCCAAAGTAGTTAGTCTACCCTTGCAGCCACACCCAAGGACAACGCAAGGGGTTTGCTTTGGACAGGTCCCCTACTTCGCTTAAAGCTTCACCTTGGGTGATATGGACACCCGGTTGCGGACACGCCGTGACCTTTAAAGAACTAAAGCTTCTTGTAAATATGTTATCGTATTATTGTTTATACCCTGTTATTATGTTTCTTTAAAAATGTGTTTAGTCCCGGAGTACTAAAATTTACTAGGGGGGAATGTGGCACCCCAGGGGTCTGGTTACCACAGTAATAGAGATATTATGTCTGAGAGCAAGTGGGAGGTTTCTCTGGCCAGGAGCCCTAAGCATGCAACACGGTCCGCCCAGACCTGGAAGGGGAGGAATCTGCCCTTATAAACTGGGTCTGGGGCGGGATTAGTGAGTGAAGCTAGAGACAGAGCCTGCAGAACAAGCAGAGTAGTCAGAGCCTGGAGAGGGAAAGTGAGAACAGGAGCTCTGTAGGAGCAGCAGCTGAAGGCCAGGGGCTGTGAGCAGAGATATAGCTCGCCCTGGCTGAAGTTACTAAAACCGGACACAGGAGTCCGAGGCTGTGGGGACTGATATATACCCAGCAGCAGAAACCAACCGGCAGGGGATTCCAGGTCCTCTGGCCATAGAAGCCCGGAGGCTCAGTCAAAGAAGGGACCAGCGCCGCCATCCAGGAGCGGAGGCTAACAGAAGGCCCCAAGTCACCAGCCATACGGGTGAGCACCACACGGTATACTCAGGGACGTGGGCTACTTGTAACCGCTGACAGCAAGGTAGCCAGGAAGAGTGCAGATAAACGGGGAGGCCTACAACTCCACCTGGCCAGGGGAACTCCTGCTTGCTCGCAGACTGACCAGGCCCCTTATACTAGCCAGTACTCCCGGGAGGGTCTGCCTTGTACCATCAGTAAAGACCCTGAACTGCACCTCACGCCTCTGTGATTCCTTGCCGCACCAGCACCATTAGCACTGGGACCCTCACACCATCACTCCCATCATCTCTCACATTAGCTGCCCTGAGGCAATACTTCTCCCGTGGGGAGTTATCCCATACTCGGCTGCGCAAACAACATCAGCCTCAGCGGTCGGCAGCGCAGCGGCGGTCCCCACTGACCGCAATCCACGGGTGGCGTAGTCGGACATTTGCTATACATTAAAACTGCCACTGGTTTGACCACCCTGGGCACGGACCGGGTCACCGCCACACGGAGACTATAACCCCCAGCATTCTACAACAGGCCCGGTTCCGGGTTCCCCTGCACAACACAGGCCCAGGGGGCGCGTCAGTGACGCTACCATCATACCGTTAAGGTTACGATCAGCAAATACAATCATTTAGGACAATGTAATTGCATAATATTTGCCACAATAGGAAATTATATGAGGATATATTATAGAAGGACATATATTGTCTGGTATGCTTCATTGTAAACTAGCATTGTGATGTGCGATCCCTCCCCTGCGGATCCCCAGTAGAATAACAATATAGACATTCTTACCTTGCCCTCCTTTATTTTGGCCTTACACTGGAGGAAGTACCAGTACGGAGTGTTTCTTCTTCCCCTGTACCTATTATGAGCGGGTTGTGTGCCCCAGTAATGTCCTCACCCTCTTCATATTTCAAGTCCTGGACCTCTGGAGACTATTTCTTAAACACAGTTCTTGAGGAGTATGTCTTGGACAATGTCCCAAAGTTGTCCTCCTCTGGTACCGGTGAATTATGACCAGCACCGGCATGGTCGGAGATAGTCCTGAATCGCAGTACTCTCTGCTGGGATCACAGCCGATGGTTGCTGGAGTCCGGTAAGGAGTCAGACAAATCTGTCTGCACATGGGTTGTACTGTTATTAACCATCCTGATGCCAGGGAGTAAGATGGCAACTTAGCGAGGATCTGCAGCATGCCCATGGTAGATGGCGAGCAATGGTCTTCAGGCAGCTGAAACTATTCACAAAAATAAAAATACATCAGCTCTAAAGAGCACGGCTGCTCCGTGGTCAGTAATGTCGCCTTACTGCACTGAAGTGGTGCAGACATACACAGTATATAGTGGGTGTACATATCCAGGCACAACCTAGAAGGAGGTAGATGCATACAATCTACATACTGTATATATATATAATTATATACACAGTGGGGGAAATAATTATTTGATCCCCTGCTGTCTTTCTTAGTTTGCCCACTGACAAAGACAGGAACAGTCTATAATTTTAAGGGTAGGTTAATTTTAACATTGAGAGATAGAATATCCAAAAAAAAATCAAGAAAATCACATTGTATAAACTAGATAATTTTTTTGCATTTTGCAGTGAGAAATAAGTATTTGATCCCTCTGGAAAACAACACTTAATACTTGGTGGTAAAACACATGTTGGCAGCACAGCAGTCAGACGTTGTTTGTAGCTGATGATGAGGGTTGTGCACATGTCGGGAGGAATTTTGGTCCACTCCTCTTTGCAGATCATCTCTAAATCATTAAGATTTTGAGGCTGTTGCTTGGCAAATCGGAGCTTTAACTCCCTCCATAAGTTTTCTATGGGATTAAGGTCTGGAGACTGGCTAGGCCACTCCATGACCTTACTGTAGTTCTTTTAGATCCACTCCTTTGTTGCTTTGGCTGTATGTTTTGGGTCATTGCCTTGCTGCAAAGACCTAGCCACGACCCATCTTCAATGCTCTTACTGAGGGAAGGAGGTTGTTGGCCAAAATCTCGCGATACATGACGCCATCCATCTTCCCTTCAATACGGTGCAGTCGTCATGTCCCCTTTGCAGAAAAGCACCCCCAAAGTATGTTTCCCCCACCATGCTTCACGGTTGGAACGATGTTCTTAGGGTTGTACTTCCTTCTTCTTCCTCCAAACACGGCCAATTGAGTTAATGCTAAAGAGCTCAATTTTTGTCTCATCTGACCACAGCACCTTCTCCCAATAACTCACAGAATCATCCAGGTATTCATTGCCAAACTTCAGATGGGCCTGCACATGTGCCTTCTTGAGCAGGGGGACCTTGCGGGCACTGCAGGATTTTAACCTTTAAAGCGTAATGTGTTACCAATGGTTTGCTTGGTGACTGTGGTCCCAGCTGCCTGGAGATCATTAGCAAGTTCCCCCCTGTAGTTTTAGGCTGATCTCTCACCTTCCTCATGATCAAGGATACCCCACGAGGTGAGATTTTGCATGGTGCCCCAGATCAATGTCGATTGACAGTCATTTTGTATTTCTTTAATTTTCTTACAATTGCACCAACAGTTGTCTCCTTCTCACCCAGAGTCTTACTTATGGTTTTGTAGCCCATTCCAGCTTTGTGCAGGTCTATGATCTGGTCCCCGACATCCTTAGAAAGCTCTTTGGTCTTGCCCATGTGGTAGAGGTTAGAGTCTGACTGATTAATGGAGTCTGTGGACAAGAGTCTTTTATACAGGTGACTATGTAAGACAGCTGTCTTTACTGCAGGTAACGAGTTGATTAGGAGCGTCTAACTGGTCTGTAGCAGCCAGAACTCATAATGGTTTGTAGGGGATGAAATACTTATTTCTCACTGCAAAATGCAAAAAAAAATATCTAATCTATACAATGTGATTTTCTTGATTCTTTTGGGCAGGGATATTCTATCTCTCAATGTTAAAATTACCCTTAAAATTATAGACTGTTCATGTCTTTGTCAGTGGCCAAACTTAGAAAAACAGCAGGGGATCAAATATTTATTTCCCCCACTGTGTATGTGTATATATATCTGTAGCTTTGTCGCCATAAAAAGATGGGGGCTCGGACACATTTCTTGCACTTGGGCCCCAAGCTGTTAATGTCCACCCCTACTTTTTTCAATCTATGTAACTATGTAGAATGCACATTAGGAAAATGCTTGAAATGCAATTCCCAATAATATTATTTTACAAGTAATTTCCTCTTTTTTTTTTTTCTTTGTAAAGTGCTAGTAATAAACCCAATCTCTGGATCTAGAAAGTGCAAAACACTCATGACAAACTTGCACATTTAATTTGTAATCTGTATTTCTTATGGTGCCTAAGGGAAGCAATAATGATAAGGTCCCTGCTTGGTAACAAGTGCAGTTATCTGCCTCTATAACAATAGCAAATTACCAATGATGAAAGGGTTAATACTTGTGCCCTGCATCAGTAATAGACCCTGTAGTCACCATGACAACTGTTATGAGGTCATAAACCAGTGTCATAAAGAAGATTCCATAAAAGAATTCCGCGCTGCCACGATCAGCGCCATTACTGATGCGCCTGAGGACCTTGAGCTTGACCACCCACGTAATGTGCCAAACTTGGTGTAATTTGGAGGTTCTAGCAGGGAAAGGGGTTGTCTGCTTTAGACACCCCTAGGGCATGGGAAGGTAACAAAGGGGGGTCCCTAGACCAGGATCCCCTTCTGTTACCCTCTATATAGAGCAGCTCTCCTTTGGGAGTTCATGGACTGATCTATGACTCTAATGGGTGATAAATTGGGAGGGATTATTTATCCTATTAGGGATTAGGCATAACGAACTGTAACCAAATGTCCAATTTTTTGAGAGGCGGACCTGGATCTGTAAGGGAGAAATTATACATCCACCTGGCCAATCAGATCAACCAAATTCGCTCCATCAATCAATGTGGTGACAGATATCGCAGCCAGATCTCTCCCACATCCGCTTTATCACATTTATAGTCTGTATTTGTTATGTCATTCTCTGTAAATCTGGTAAAATGTACAAATTGTACAATTCTGCAGTTACATCTGTTATATATTGGCACTAACTCTCTAAGCCCAATGGAAGGGCAGCCCTCCATCCATGGTTCCATAGAGGTTTCCTCCACAGGGGGTTTTCCTCTCCTGAGTGCTGGAGGGTGACTCTTCGTGAGTCGGGGGTTGTGCTATTTTCGGTGTCATGTAAATTTAAATAAAATTTTGACCATTTGACACCTAATTGCAATGCTTCGTGTATTTATTTTGTGTGCTTCTGTCTGATTAATTTTGTTTGGGGGTCGGGGTCTATCACATACGGCTGGACATCTGCCGGCTGCACAGAACCCAGTAAGCACATTTTGCCCCAGGGGTCGCCCCTGCTCCGATGATGATGGTGAAGAGGAGACAAACATTACAGCACAACTCCTGGACGCATGCTCTCATCATTGGATAAAAGAATTGTATTACAGCAGTATAAGCAGATTACTCATCTATTCCTGTAATTTCCGTAGTCTTCAATGGAGAAGGCTGCAAGCAAGATGGTCTATAGGAACAGAGGCTACACAGAATCTTCTTTATCCTGATAGGTGATGGTTCAGTGTCATGTAAATTTAAATAAAGTTGAAAACGTTTGACACCTAATTGCAATGCTTCATGTATTTATTTTGTATGCTTCTGTCTGATTTTGTTTGGGAGTCGGGCTCCATCACATATCACTGAGTGACACGTCTGACATCTGCCGGCTGCAGTTTTGCCCCAGGGGTCGCCCCTGCTCTGGGGAGTATGATGGAGCAGAGAAGATAAGCATTACAGCACAGCACCTGCAAGTGAGCGCTCATCCTCAGAATAAGGACTTATATTACAGGATTACAAGCAGCTTCCTCGCCTCATTCACACAGGGAGTATTTTGGGCAGTAATTTACATTAGTATTTGTAAGCTAAAAACCAGAGGGGAACAAACACAGAGAAAAATAATAACTGTACCACTCTCACCTCTTCTGTGTTTTGGATCCACTCCTGGCGTCTGTTAACAAATACTGATGCAAAATATCGCCATGTAAAAGGGCCCTAAATCCTTACTGACTGATTTGACAATTCTTTACAAAAAAACAATATATGCCTCACCATGCATTTAATCCATCCTGCTGCTCATATCTTCTGGGCTCAGACCCACAATGCCGTGACTCTCGGCCAGTGTACATAAGGAGAAAGTGGGGAAAGTCTCCAATAAAAAATAATTCTCACTTTATTGGTGCAAAATATTAAAATATATAAAAGTCCATGATAGCGGAGATGCAATCTCGACGCGTTTCTGGTTACGTCCTTAGTCAGTGATCCTGTTGTCATGACAACCCGAGCCTCCAGGTATCCCAGCGACGGTGGCCTGCTTAGACCGAGCTAGGAGCATGGTCTCAGAGGCTTCTATCACTGTAACACTGACAGGTAGAATTCATTGCAATGCTTTATAACAGCGATTATACTAATAAAAGCTAGTCCCATAGAGGGACTAAATGAAAAAGTAAAAAAAAGAATGTGAAAAAATATTTAAAAAAAAAAACCTAATCAAAAAATAAACTGAAAAGAAAATGAAAATAATGTTATATCAATAAATGAGTAAATTCATACAAAAACTAAAATAAACCAAAAAGGTCCACATATTTGTTATCATCACTTCCACGGCCTATAAAACGGTCACACTACTTAACGCCTTCAGTGAACATTGAAAAAAAAACTATTCTTTTTCATCTTACCACCAAACAAAGAGCGGAATAAAACACGATCAAAAAGTTGAATGGAAATAGAAATGGTATAGCTGAAAACTAGTGACGAGCGAGCGCTAAAATGCTCGGGTGCTCGCTGCTCAAGTCAAGCAAATTGGAATACTCGGCTGCTCGGTCCAAGTAACGAGCCCAATGTAAATCTATGGGAAACTCCAGCATTCTTTCGGCGCCCCCCCCCCTGGCGGTCTGCAGAGGGCCTAAAAATTGCCCAAATCGATGGGAACAGAACTCAAATGACAGGGGAACAGCATGGGGAAGACTCCTGGAAGCATTTCTGACTCCCAGGTCAATGATGTCAACAATGTTGTCAGAGGTATTACGCCACTTTTACAGACTCACAATAAAACATACAAAAACTAAACTAAAATAGATTTTCCTGGGAATTATGTTAAGGAGCATCCTTTCCAGGGTAATGAATTGTATACAAGGCAAAATAAATAACCAAAAACAAAAAAGCTCCTTCACACCTTGGGCTATGTTCACACATAGCGTTTTTGATGCATTTTTGCATTGCTTTCAACCGTGACAAATGTATTCACCAGGAAATGGCATTTTAACATTTTACAACCTTATCTGGCCATGTGGTGTGTGAAACATCATCAGACACATCCTGTTTCATTTATGAAGGAGGGATTGTGAAAGTCACAAACACTATTTTTACTGCCTTACTATTCTTAAAGGGCCAGCAGTCGGCTATGCTTTGTTGTTCCCATTATTAAAGAGTGGGTCTCCTATACTGTTATTGCATATGCAGTGACTGCAAGGGCTGCCAAAAATTTGGACGCAACCCAATACCTCTTTGAAGAGACATAGAGGAGGGTCTCAGTAAAAAAAAATATTCCCATTATAAAGGAGTGGGTCTCCTATAGTGGTAATGCCCATGCTGTGACTGCAAGGGCTGCCAAAATTTGGGAAAAACCCCACTAACAATTTAAAGACACATAGAGCTGGGCCACAGTAATGACATGTTCCCACTATAAAGGATAAGGATCTGCTATACAGTTATAGGGTATGCAGTGAGCCCAATAGCTGTAAAAATTTAGGAAAAACCCCACTAACAATTTAAAGACACATAGAGCTGGGCACAGTAACAACATGTTCCCATTAGAAAGGAGAGGGTCTCCTATCCAGTTATAGGGTATGCAGTGGGTCCAACGGCTGCCAAAATTTAGAAAAAACCCTATTAACAATTTAAAGACACATGGAGCTGGGCTACAGTAATGAGTACGACATGCTCCCATTAAAAAGGAGTTGGTCTCCAATACTATTTGTGTATGCAGTGAATGCAACAGCTGCCAAAAATTACGAGGCACTCCAATGCCCCTTGCTAGAGATGTAGAGGTTGGAGGGCCTCCTGAAAACAATGTTCCCATATTTAGGAAGTGGGTCTCCCATACTGTTTGCCTATGCAGTGAATGCAACGGCTGCCAAAAATTTGGGGGCACTCCAATGCCCCTTGCAAGAGACGTAGAGGTCGGAGGGCCTCCTGAAAACAATGTTCCCATTATTAGGAAGTGGGTCTCCCATACTCTTTGCCTATGCAGTGAATGCAACGGCTGCCAAAAATTTGGAGAAACTCCAATGCCCCTTGCAAGAGAAGTAGATATGGTGATATGGTAGATATGGTAGTGATATGGAGGAGGATGTGAAGGATGAGGAGAAGGAGGAGGACAAGAGCAAATAGACAAAATCAGGAAGCGTATACCCATGTCTGGGTGTGAAGACAGAGGTGCATGGGAATACAGTTAGACCTCCCAAAAAAAAGACACTGTATTTGAGTTTATGTTACGCTGCTATCATTCAGTGGTGTTGAGAAGTCTGGCCCAAACCAGCCTTTGATCATTTTTGTATGAGTCAGCCTGTCAGCATTTTCAGTTGACAGCGGCAGGGCAGGCCAGGACCTCCAAGGTGTAGAGAGCCAGTTCATGCCACGTGTACAGCTTGGATACTCAATAATTATAAGGCACAGAGGAATCAAGGACTACGTTGGCACAGTTGGCAAGGTACTCCCTCACCATCTTCCGAAACTTTCCCCTCTTTGGGAGAGTACCCCGCGCCTCAGGACCTGTGCGATGGGAGGGTCTGAGAAAACTGTCCCAGAACTTTGACAGTGTTCCCCTGCCTCTGCTGGATTGAATTTGTGTCTCTCTCGCCTGTACTCCTCCTTGGTTGTTCAACGAACTGTGACCTCTGTCGCCAGCATTTTCAGATGGGAATTTTTTAAATAATTCCGCAACAAAAGCCTTCTCGTACGGCACCATTTTAGAGGCCTGTCCTGCAAGGGAATAAGAGACAGAAAGTTCTCCTTGTAGCGTGGGTCTAGAAGTGTCACCAACCAGTAAGGACTGTCATCCAAAGTTTGGACAATGCAAGGATCACGGGAAAGGCTGCGTAACATAAACTCAGCCATGCGTGCCAGATTGCTGACAGGCAAGACTTCTGTGTCCTCACCAAGAGGATGACTGACCATGCTCTTCATGACTGGAAGCCATGGGATTTTATGAGCTGTCCCAGGCCAAGGGTATAGATTGAGAAGAGTAGGGGTCCTAGTCCTAGGACAGAACCTTGAGGGACTCCAACAGAGAGGTGGCGGGATGAGGAGGTAGTGTGGGAGGGGGGGGCTAAATGTGCGGTTGGAAAGGTATGAGGAGATCCAGGATAGGGCAGGGTCTTTGACTCCAAAGGAAGACAGGATCTGCAGTAGGAGGCAGTGGTCAACTGTGTCGAAGGCAGAGGACAGGTCAAGAAGAAGGAGTACAGTGAATTGTCTGTTAACTTTGTTGGTAAGTAAGTCATTAGTAATTTTGGTAAGGGCAGTTTTGGTGGAATGGTGGGGGCGGAAACCAGATTGTTGGTTATTGAAGAGAGAGATAGATGAAAAGTGAGAGGAAAGTTCAGCGTGAACGTGTTGCTCAAGGAGTTTGGAGGCAAATGGGAGAAGCGATATGGGTCGGTAGCTGGACAAGGCGGTTGGGTTGAGGGATGGCTTTTTGAGGATGGGAGTGATTGTGGCATGTTTGAAGGCAGAGGGGAAGGTACCAGAAGTTAGTGATAGGTTGAAAAGATGGGTTAGGGATGGGATGAGTGTGGGGGTGAGGTTGGGGGGGATGGGGTTGAGTGCACAAGTGGTGAGGTGTAATTTGGAAAGGAGACGAGTGAGTTCTCCTTCCATGATGTTGGAAAGGGAGGTTATGGGGGAAGAGCAATGGTCTGGGAAACAAAGGGGTTGTGGTGGTCGGACAGTAAAGATTTGCCGTGTTTGGTCAATCTTGTTTTTGAATTGTGTGGCAAACTCCTCAGCAGGGATGACGGAGTTTGGAGGGGGCAGTGGTGGGTGGAGGAGAGAGTTAAAAGTGTTGAATAACGGTTTGGGGTTGTAGGATAAGAAAGATATGACGGTTGTGAAGTAGGCCAGCTTAACAGAGGCGAGGGTTGATTTGAATGCGAATGTTGTTGTTTGAATGCAGTGAAGACATCTTGCGAATGTGTTTTCCTCCAACGCCGTTCCGCAACCCTGGACGCTTGCTGAAGCGGTTTAGTGAGGGTGTTGTGCCAGGGTTGCCTATTGACTCGTCGCGCTCTGCCATGCACAAGAGGGGCGACCGAGTCAATAGCTGATGCGAGAGTGGTATTGTAGAAAGCAGTGGTGCTGTCAGTGTCGTGGAGTAAAGATGTCAGTGGTAGAACAGAGTCAGAGAGTGTGTGAGTGTCTAGATATGCAAGGTTTCTGAGGGGGTGTGCTAGTTGCTGGACATGTGTGACAGGTGAGGAGGATAGGGGTAGGGGGGAGGTTGTAAGGTTAGATAGGGAGCAGAGTTGGGTGAAGAAGATGAGGTCTAGTATGTGTCGGTCTGTGTGGGTGGCTGAGGAGGACCACTGAGTAAGTCCAAAGGATGAAGTAAGTGACAGGAATTTGGATGCTGTTGACTGGCGAGTGTCAGTGGGGATGTTGAAATCGCCCATGATGATTGTGCAACGTCAGCAGAGAGAAAGTAAAGAAGCCAGGTGGAGAATTGGTCAATAAAGGCAGTGACTGGGCCTGGAGGTCGGTATATGACAGCTACTTGGAAGGAGAGTAGATGAGGACAGAGTGGACTTCAAAAGAAGGGAGAGTAAGGGAGGGTAGAGGTGGGATAGGGCTAAAGGAGCAGTTGGTAGAAAGGAGAAGACCCACTCCTTCACCATGTCTGTTACCAGGGCGAGGAGTGAGCGTGTGTGTGAAGTGGTGGCCACCGTAACACAGCGCAGCAGGGGAGGCAGTGTCGGAGGGTGTCAACCATGTCTCTGTGATGCCCAGGAAAAAGAGATGACGAGAGGTAAAGAGGTCGTGGACAAAATGGAGCTTGTTGCAGACATAGCAGGCGTTCCAGAGTGCTCCAAAGAGAGGGAGCAGGGTGGGTGGTCATCAGCGGCACGGGTTTTACGTAGGAGAGGTTGCTGTAGTTTGCAGTTGGTTGGAAGCAATAGGAGGGGGTATTGGTGGGAGGTGTGAGCTGTTTGGGTCCAGGATAGGACTGGATAGGACTGTCGCCAGCAGTGAGGAGAAGCAGAGAAAGGGAGAGCAGGTGGGAGAAGGAGAGTGTCCGGCTTGTTTTATGTTTTGGTAGGATAGCTCTGAGTTTGAGGAGCAGGTCTGCAGATGAGGTCAGGTGGGGAGGTAAGAGGGAAGGAGAGATGATTATTTGGTTAGAGGGTGCTGGGGTTTGAGGACAGCAAAGGAGAGTAAGGTTTAGTGGTGCCAAGAAACTAAGGGCGTATGTAAGCATAATGAAGGTTTAAGCGTGAATGAGAAAGAGAAAGAAAAGAGGATCATATCTCATTAGACTACCATTCACTGGTGTACACCACCATAATTATATCGAGTATAGACTGGGAAGGGAAAAGAGGAAAAGATGTGAATGGAAAATAAAATATAATGTTTATTGAAAATTACTTTATTTACTTATTTTCTAGACTTTATCAAGTAAGGCTGAGTTCACACGATGCGTATTTCATGCGTTTCCGCGGCGTTTTTGCAGTTGCGTAAACGCCACGGAAACGCATGAAAAACGCATGGTAGAAGGGAAGCAATGTTCCCCAATGGAAATCCGCATGTGCTGTGCCCATGATGCGGATTTTTCCGCAGCGTAAACGCTGCGCTCAAAAATCCGCAGCATGTCATTTAATCTTGCGTAAACGCGGCGTTTTCGCCGCCATTGACTTGCATTAGAACGCGCCAATACCGCAAGACTGCATCTGTACTTGTGTAGCACCCCGAGGACTCGGCTGCTACAGGGGTATTGCACCTCAAACCAGAGGTGTGGTATTCCACTCCCGGGTAAGGATGGAGTGTGGAACAGAGCTCAGATAGCTGCATGCACTACACTCACCCCATTTCCGGGGGACAGAACAACGGTACTCCCACCAGGTAGATGTGCAGGTACGACAGCGTCTGTCCCTGGCTGGAGTGGGGAGGAACATCCTAGTGGTGTAGGAGCAGATAGGGGAGGGACTCTGGGCATAGGTAGGAGCCCATTGGGTGCTAGTCACCTGGGCTCGGGTGTCAGAGGGAGTATATAAGGTGGGCACCATCTTAAGACAGGGTTCAGTTCAGCCTGGAGGAGTTGTGAGAGGAGCTCAGCCAGAGAGGGCTGACAGGGAGCTGTGGCTCCGTCTGGGCCCAGCTCCAGAGCCAGGCCTGAAGCCGAGAGAGAGAGAGAGAAGGAAGAAGAGGAACACAGAGAAAGGCCCAGAGACGCAAGCGTAGAGGGAACCCTGAGATCCCACGAGAGAACCAAAACGGGTGAAGGGTTGGCAGAGAAGGGTACCGGATCCCAAACTGGTGGAGGCCAATTATCCTTAGCCAGGAACCGGAGGTCGTGGTCAAGTTTTGGCACGACCCCTCACCACATCCACCAGGAAGGCACGCCACATAGGGTCAGGGAAACCGGAGAGAGGTTTTACCCCCATAAGGCCCGAGGAAGCCGGACAAAGGTGGGTCCCTGGTGGGGACGGCCAGTAGGAAGGAAGAGAGGGGAGCTCTGGACCACGCTCTGGAATTGCCTGGGAGTTGGCCGAGTCCCTGACCTGGTGGACGCAGCATGACTCGGGTGGTCCTACTGTGCACAAGGACCTGATAAAGAACTGTGAGTAAAGCTTTTGAAACTGCACTTCCCGCCTCCGTGTTCCGTCGTCACACCTGCACCATCGGCACTGGGACGCCCGCACCATCACTCCCATCATCATCTCTAGCATATCTGCCCTGAGGCCATACTCCTCCCGTGGGGAGTCATCTCATTCTCAGCTGCACAAACAACACCGGCCTCAGCGGTCTGCCGTGCAGCGGCGGTTTCGTAACCGCAATCCACGGGTGGCGTAGTCGAACATTCTAACATCTACTGCTAAATACTGCCACTCAGTTTGACTCCCTGGGCACGGACCGGGTCACCGCCACGAGACTACTACCCCCATCTGATCCGGCTCCGGGTAAGCCCCCGTGCGCGCGATGCCGCACGACACAGGCCCAGGGGCGCGTCAACTTTGGCGTAGTCGGCAGGATTACGTGCCCGCAACCACCGGGTACTGCGTGCCTGAAGAAAAGTTCACATTTACCTCAAAAAGGAGTCTCCCGCCAATTCCGGAGGGTTCCCGCCATCGGACGCCATCTCGGATCGTTTCCCGCCGTTTGCCCGCCATCTGCAGCCTTTTCCCGCCATCCACGGAGTTTCCTGCCATAAGGAGACGATTCCCGCCATCTGAGACGATTTCCCGCCCTGGCAGAGCGGACTCCATTATGGGCGTGCCAGAGGGTGGCAAGAAGCCACCTCCCATCGTGGGCCAGGTCCAAGAATGGCGCCAAAAGCGGAAACCGCCCCCGCCAGCAGAGACTGCAATGATAGAAATGTCCATCAGCGTGAGGGGGCTGCCCCTGGAACTGACTGTCACCAAGTTGCCCCGGGACCACCCTCAATGGGGGCGGATACCGAACAAAAGAGAGAAGATGGGTGCGGCCTGGAGGAGTCTGGACAGATTGCACCCGGAGATGGAGGAAGAGTCGATCAGCACCGACCCTGTGGTCCGGAACCTGTTGCAGGCTGCCACCCCAGAAGGCCTGGTGGAGATCCTGGCACAGCTCCCCAGAGATCGGGAGCGTGCACAGACCGCGCTGGAGGCCTTGGCCCGGAAGATGGCCCGGGTACAGCAAGAAGCGCTGGCCGAGTGGAGAAGAGAGATGGTCCAGCAGGCTGGAACCCGCCAGCAGAGGACGCCACCCGCAACGTGGAGCATGTCTGCCCCTGAGGATGGTGCAGGAGGGACGAAGGCCGGAGACGACGCCGCGGAGGGAGCCGCAGGGATGGAAGCAGGTAATGGGGACGTCATCACCCCGTGCCCAGTAGCCGCAAGCCTGCCCCAGTTCCCCGTCGCAGAGCCCGAAGTTCCACTCACCGCGCCCGTTGCTGCACCGCCGCTGCTCCCGACTAGGCCTCAAGCGGAAGGAGCCGCGGTCGCGCCCTCTGTTACGCCACGCCCCTTGACCCAAAGCGCGGCAAAAGAGGAAGTACCCCCGGCCTGGTCGCAGGGCCGAGTACCCCCGGGCGCCGCAGTCTCCACAGCGCCCTCTACCTCCACAGTGCCACCGGCCTGGTCGCAAGGCCTAGGGAATCCGGGCGCCGCAGCCCCTCCAGCGCCCTCATTCCCAAAGGTGCCATACCTGGATCCAAAGAGGATGCCCACGTCCTGGACGCAAGGACGAGTACCTCCGGGCGCCGCTGCCCCCACAGCGTCCTCAATTTCCACAGTGCTGCCCCTGGGTGAAGATCTGTTTGCGCAGCATACTTGCCCGGATGGACAGCCCTTCGTGTGGCCACCGGAGTACGTAAACCCCCGACTCCGGAAGGAATGGCCCCTGTGTGAGCCTCTGATCCCGGCTCCGGCACCCGCCAACATTGTCCCGCTCCCATTGGAAGAGGCCCAATTTGCATGGGACCCCACCGGTGAAAACCTCATGGGGTTCACCCAAGAGACCCGGGCGGCCGCAGCCCAGCGTGAGGAGTGTTGCCGTCAACAGCTGGAGGTCTTTGGGAGAGAACGGCGAGAGAGGCGGATCCGCGAGGAACAACTGCAGGTCCAAAGCGCGGAGCAGAAACGCCGGGCCCGACGAAACCCCCGTACGGCCCACGGTCCCCGCGCCACCGGGACTGTGATAAAGTTTCAACTAGAGAACGGCTGGGGCTTTATCCGGGATCACCGAACCCCCGGCGACGTCTTTGTTACCCGCAGGGATGTCGAGAGCCAGCTACCGGAGGGACACCGTGGACGTGATCTCTACCCGGGTGACGTGGTCACCTTCACCCGGCACCAGTGTGCCAAGGGACCGTACGCCCTTCACGTACACCGGTTAACCGAGGAGGAGCTGCAGTACGAGGAAAGCCAAGAGGACCCGGACGGGTCTGAAGACTACCCTCAGGAGGGAGCACAGAGAGGACATAGCTACTGAAGGGAAGTAGCATGAACAAAGAACTGTATATAGTTACCCGTCGGGGTACCTAAGTTGCTGCTAATCGGAGTGTGGTCCCCGTTGGGACTAGTATGGAACTATTAAAGAACTGTTACCTGTGTGCCCCTAATCCCTTACCAGGCTGAGGACTGTGAGCAGCCATTCCCCTGTTACCACTGGCCGAGGACTGAGAGCGGCCATACCCTGTAAATAGTTGCGCTTCCTTAAGCGTCCCCTTCTGGTTTTATAAGAAACTGTTTTTCTCTAGTGACTGTTGCACCTTACCTGGTCACAAGTTGCACCGTGGCCAGAGGATCAAGAACGTTATATATGGAAAAAGTTTTATATTGCAAGTTTACGCTGCTAAAATAATAATGTTTTCGTAATGTTTATACCTGTAACGTTCTAAGAGAAAAGTAACTCCCATAAAGGGATGAGTTTAGTTAATGTTTTATATGTTAGTGTATATTTTAAAATTTTGTATGTTTTATTATGTTTTGCTCTTTTCCAGCCCGAGGACGTGCTGTGGTTTACCGGGGGGGAATGTAGCACCCCGAGGACTCGGCTGCTACAGGGGTATTGCACCTCAAACCAGAGGTGTGGTATTCCACTCCCGGGTAAGGATGGAGTGTGGAACAGAGATCAGATAGCTGCATGCACTACACTCACCCCATTTCCGGGGGACAGAACAACGGTACTCCCACCAGGTAGATGTGCAGGTACGACAGCGTCTGTCCCTGGCTGGAGTGGGGAGGAACATCCTAGTGGTGTAGGAGCAGATAGGGGAGGGACTCTGGGCATAGGTAGGAGCCCATTGGGTGCTAGTCACCTGGGCTCGGGTGTCAGAGGGAGTATATAAGGTGGGCACCATCTTAAGACAGGGTTCAGTTCAGCCTGGAGGAGTTGTGAGAGGAGCTCAGCCAGAGAGGGCTGACAGGGAGCTGTGACTCCGTCTGGGCCCAGCTCCAGAGCCAGGCCTGAAGCCGAGAGAGAGAGAGAGAAGGAAGAAGAGGAACACAGAGAAAGGCCCAGAGACGCAAGCATAGAGGGAACCCTGAGATCCCACGAGAGAACCAAAACAGGTGAAGGGTTGGCAGAGAAGGGTACCGGATCCCAAACTGGTGGAGGCCAATTATCCTTAGCCAGGAACCGGAGGTCGTGGTCAAGTTTTGGCACGACCCCTCACCACATCCACCAGGAAGGCACGCCACATAGGGTCAGGGAAACCGGAGAGAGGTTTTACCCCCATAAGGCCCGAGGAAGCCGGACAAAGGTGGGTCCCTGGTGGGGACGGCCAGTAGGAAGGAAGAGAGGGGAGCTCTGGACCACGCTCTGGAATTGCCTGGGAGTTGGCCGAGTCCCTGACCTGGTGGACGCAGCATGACTCGGGTGGTCCTACTGTGCACAAGGACCTGATAAAGAACTGTGAGTAAAGCTTTTGAAACTGCACTTCCCGCCTCCGTGTTCCGTCGTCACACCTGCACCATCGGCACTGGGACGCCCGCACCATCACTCCCATCATCATCTCTAGCATATCTGCCCTGAGGCCATACTCCTCCCGTGGGGAGTCATCTCATTCTCAGCTGCACAAACAACACCGGCCTCAGCGGTCTGCCGTGCAGCGGCGGTTTCGTAACCGCAATCCACGGGTGGCGTAGTCGAACATTCTAACATCTACTGCTAAATACTGCCACTCAGTTTGACTCCCTGGGCACGGACCGGGTCACCGCCACGAGACTACTACCCCCATCTGATCCGGCTCCGGGTAAGCCCCCGTGCGCGCGATGCCGCACGACACAGGCCCAGGGGCGCGTCACTTGCGTAATTGGTGCGTTCTAATGTGCGGATGGTACCCGGGTGTGGAGGAGAGGAGAGTCTCCTCCACACCCAGGTACCATTAAAAAAGCTGTAAAACAAGAATAAAATAAAAAATATATATATACTTACCATCTGTCGGCCCGCGCAGCGCTCCTGCTTGCTTCCCGGCACTTGCAGTGAGTTGTAGGACCTGCGGTGACGTCAGAGTCATGTGACGGGTCACGTGACGCTGACGTCGGCAGGTCTTTCAATTCAAAGTTGCCGGGAGAACGGAGTGTAAAGCAGGACAGCGCGGGCCATCGGAAGTAAGTATATACACTCTCTCGGGTCACACTATATAAATCCATGCTGTTTGCATGGATTTATATACTGTGACCTAGTTGTCAAGCACTTTCCAGGTGATGCTAAAATCGCCTGGAAAGCGCTTGTCAATCTGCATGCGGAAACGTATGTGAATCTGCATGTGGATCCGCATGTATTCTGCAGGAAAAACGCATGCACAATCTGCATGCATTTTTTCTGCCAGGGAGATGCAGAAATGATGCAGAAATTTTCTGCTTCATTTCTGCATCGTGTGCACATAGCCTTAGAGTAAAAAAAAAAAAGACACTAAATAAACTATGCAAAGTAGCAATGTCATTACCGCCATGTCTTCCAGGAGCTGTAAACCATCTTTTTCTTTAAGGCATGCCCTAGCGAGATTGCAAAAGGTATGGATGTTTGGTGCAATGCCTCTCTGTGCCATCATAGGCAACAGCTGCTGTAAAGAGACCATTCAGACGATCAGTTTTTACACTGTACGTGTGGCATGAAGTGTGGAAGAATCGGCACTAAGTTTCAGAATGTGTCAGTGTTCTCCATGACAGCCAACCAGATGCCACGTTTCATTTTACCAGGGCAATAAAAGAAGAGCTCTGATTGGTTGTTATGGGTATCACTGTACGTTTCGACAAAAAGTTTGTTTCTGCATGAGGCCCGACGCATTTTCAGAAAAAGAGAAATGCTAAAATCTGTATTAAACAGTATTCACACATAAAATATTGCTGCGTCCAACTGAATGTTGCATTTTGGCGGCAGCGCACAAAACGCCTTCATATAGGCTCAGTGCACAATTCCCTGCCGAAGAGCAAATTCACACAAGCACAATGCTTTGTGTTCAGGGGAAAAAAAGGCCATTTTTGATCCGTACAGCGTCCATTTGTCATCCATAACTAAAAAAAAACCTAATAGAAGGCCAGACACACTTTCCTATGTAATCTATGCAGTGCGTCCGGTAAAACATACCTGCCACACGGATTGTGTCTGATTGTTGTGCAGCCTTTGAAATCTACGGTTATATCTCATTTAAAAAACGGATGGATGAGATAAGCGCCTGTAGCCATTATTCCCCCACAGTCTGGTGGTCAATCCATTCATGTGGAATATTACACTGGGTGACATGGACATCACACCGACCAAAAACACAAATGGAGGAAATCTTCCTTGATGGTGCGGCCAGAAAAAGCAAAAGGCCTCATTCACACATCATGTTGCACGTGGAGGTTTATCCCTTTTTTCATGGATACATCACATACCCAGTATAATCTATGGTGCTATTCACATGTCCGTCTGTCTGTCTTTTTCCGATATCACAGATGAAAAGAGTCGATACAAGTCTATGGGTCTGTGCAAAAACATTCAGCACCCGGATGGCAAAGAATAGGAGAAGCTCTGTAATTCAAGGATTTATTTATCCATCCGTCAAACATTGATGGGAAAAACGGACACACAGACCGAACACTGATGACACACGGAACAAACACTGCTGACACCAGGGCCATTTTTTCCATGTAAGTGGTTAAATATGGACATGTAAATGAGAAAATGTGTCATACTTTAGACTCTTTTGCTGGCTTGCCTTGCATCACTTTTTTTGCCCCCCAATTTTCAAGCAATTTAGTGCATGCTGTTGTATTTAAAGCCATGCCCCTTCTGTCAAAGCCATGCCCCTTCTGTCAAAGCCATGCCCTATCTTTCAAAACTATGCCCCTTCTTTCAAAGAAATGCCCCTTCCTCAAAGCCATGCCCCTTCTTTCAAAGCAATGCCCATTCTTTCAAAGCAATGCCCCTTCCTTCAGAGCCATGCCCCTTCCTTCAGAGCCATGCCCCTTCTGTCAAAGCCATGCCCCATCTTTCAAAGCCATGCCCCTTCTTTCACAGCCATGCCCCTTCTTTCACAGCCATGCCCCTTCTTTCAAAGCAATGTCCCTTCTGTCAAAGCCATGCCCCTTCTTTCAAAGCCATGCCCCTTCTTTCAAAGCAATGCCCCTTCCTTCAGAGCCATGCCCCTTAATTCAAAGCCATGCCCCTTCTTTCAAAGCCATGCTTAGAAACAATTAGGCAGATATCTAAAAGTGTAGTTTCTATATGAATCGGTTGGAACTGTGGCGTCCCTGAGGGTTCAGTCGCCACAGGGGTACTGCACCTCAGATCGAGGTGCGGTATCTCCTCTCCGAGGTAAGGATGGAGCACCACACGGGACCCAGCCTCAGCACTCAACACTACACCACTCCTGTCCTGTGGGGGGCTTATATGCACCAGGGTGCAAAACCAGCCGGGATAGAGGAGATGGGGGGACGACCAAAGATAGGGGAAACCATGTAGTGGGTGAGGGTGGAGGACACACTTTTAGGTTACACTTACTGATACATATTTAATACACGGCCATCTTAGGTTCAAAGTCTTTGATTGTGATCTTTATCGCTGATAGTGGCTTTCTGCTGGAACCTGCAGCTTGTTGAAGATACACGGTCCTCGTACTCTGGGCTTGAGGTGAGGAATGGGTTAGAGTTAACCGCTGTCTCTACCCGGTCAAGGTCCCTACCTAAGAAGGCCTGGAGGGGAGCGGAGGAGTAAAGCTCCACAGGCAAAAGGATCCCAGGGGATACGGACGGAGCAGCATACACCACCTGTATTTCTTACTCTGGCCTAGTCAGAGGGATTCCTGCTGCAAGAGGGGTACCGGCCCCCGATATCTGACTCTGTTACTTCACGTCTCAGTCGGAAAAGCCCAGAGGCCTTCTGGATCCCTAAGGGGGATATGGACGGAGCGGCGTAGGCCACCCGTATCTCTTAAACTGCGCTGATGCAGCGGGAACCGGCCTTTCACCAAGTTCATACCACACACACAGTCAGGAGGAGACTTAATGGGAGAACTCACCAAGGAGAGGAACATTCTGGTCCAGGGGTCTCGTTAAGTGCACCTAAACTACCCGGAGTGTGCTGAACCCCTTCCTGGTGGTCGCAGCGCGCCGTGAGGAGCAAGGAGAAGCTTTGTGCTTACTACTGAAACAACGTGAGTAAAGCTTGGAAGACTTCACCCCTTGCCTCCGTTATCCTGTCCTGCGCGGCACCGCACACACACCACCAACCTCCAGACTTTCCTCTCTCTCTGCCCTGAGGCCCTGCTCCGCCTGTGGGGAGTAGTACCAGCTGAGCTGCCACGACACCCGCCTCTGAGGACTGCCGCAGCGCTGGTGGTAATCACCGGGAACCACAGGTGGCGTAGTCGACAAATAACCACTCATCTGCTAGCCCATATTTTTAATGTGTGCGCCCTGGGCACAGACCGGGTCAAGGCCGGGACTGCATCCCCCTCTTCCACCGGCCCGTCGTCCAAGTACACCTTTCCCAGGGAGGGCTAACGCTACCTGAGTAGTAGTGGGTCACACAGAACCATTTGCTTTGGATCGTTATTAAGCCATAGTAAAAAAAAAAAAGGTATTCACTTTTAAGAAAAAAATATATATGAAAAGTCAGGCAGATCTGTCACACACTTTACAAATGATTTCATGCAGCAAATATAATCCCACAATGCGGTAACATCATTCACCTACTGTATCTCAGCCTCTTTACTGTCAGATATCGTGGATCTTCTCACAAGCCGTGTTAATTATTTTATGATGGCTTTTTTACATTTAAATAAAATAAAAACCATTCCCTTACCAAAGCCGACTGCAGCTTCAGAGTTTTACTCCTCTTCAACACCAAAGTGTTAAAAAAGGTGAGATCTGGCTGTACTCCGTAGGCGTCCATAGTGGCCCGGACGGCAGATTCTGACCCCACTTCTGCTCTCATGACTGCCGCTAGGAGGGTGAAGGTCTTTATTGTAGGACAGATGTTGTCTTCTTTCATCTTCTGAAGAACGCCCCCTAAGTCGCCAATCACTGCCAATCGGTCAGATGGGGTATTGACATTTGCAAGTGACACAATTTTTCCCGTATTTACAGACAGGTCCAGGAGGTTTGGCACATTACTGGCATCAAAAGAGGGCACGCTGGGAAAATGGTCAGCCGTACTCACCACGACCAGTGCCTGTGAGCCTGCCAAGTCCTCAGCTGTGCCATAGTTGCCACTTGGAATTGAGGAATGGCCCAGGAGCATGGGCTGCCCACCTCTTCAGGACTATCCTTTCCTTTCTTCACTTGCTGGCTTTTCCTGTCTTGCTTCTCTTTGCCTGCACTTAAAGTCAGGGCTGCCAGTTCCTTAGAGTGCGTGAGTAAATGTAGAGCGTCAGCGGTGTCTCCAATCCCACAGTCTCGGGGGGCACAAAGAAGCAGGTTATAGGTGATTACATGCGGCTTTACCCCCATGTGCCGCATCTGCCTCCAGACCTGAAGCACAAGATGGCGTATACAGTCATTATCCACATTACATTCACGCAAATATGTACACCCCGTCACAGAGAAAGCAGTAACTGGACACGGACTAGCTGGCATGTAAAGGCAGTACCCTATTATAATGATGCTCCCATATGTCAGAGGGTCACATTGGTAAAGCCGGTGCCCTCCAGGATGAAAAGCTTTGTGGAGGGCTTGGGCCATCTACTTATGTCATTTCCAAACGTGTGTCTACATAATAAATAGGCAACTTCTACTAGTAAATTCTGTGCTATTTTCTGTATCTGTGAAGCCTTGCCCACTGGTTTTCCCATTGTCTCCGAACAGCGCGCTTACCCGTGTAATAAGACCCCGATGCCAGCGCGCCTACCCGTTTAATAAGACCCCGATGCCAGTGCGCCTACTCGTGTAATAAGACCCCGATGCCAGCACGCCTACCCGTGTAATAAAGACCCCGATGCCAGCGCGCCTACCCGTGTAATAAGACCCCGATGCCAGCGCGCCTACCAGTGTAATAAGACCCCGATGCCAGCACGCCTACCCGTGTAATAAAGACCTGATGCCAGCGCGCCTACCCGTGTAATAAGACCTGATTCCAGCGCGCCTACCCGTGTAATAAGACCCCGATGCCAGCGCACCTACCCGTGTAATAAGGCCCCGATGCCAGCGCACCTACCCGTGTAATAAGACCCCGATGCCAGCGCGCCTACCTGTGTAATAAGACCCCGATGCCTGCGCGCCTACCCGTGTAATAAGACCCCGATGCCAGCAAGCCTACCCGTGTAATAAGACCCCGATGCCAGCAAGCCTACCCGTGTAATAAGACCCGATGCCAGCGCGCCTACCCGTGTAATAAGACCCCGATGCCAGCAACCCTACCCGTGTAATAAGACCCCGATGCCAGCGCGCCTACCCGTGTAATAAGACCCGATGCCAGCGCGCCTACCCATGTAATAAGACCCCGATGTCAGCGCGCCTACCCGTGTAATAAGACCCCGATGCCAGTGCGCCTACCAGTGTAATAAGACCCCGATGCCAGTGCGCCTACCCATGTAATAAGACCCTGATGCCAGCATGCCTACCCCTGTAATAAGACCCCAATGCCACAGCGCCTACCCATGCAATAAGACCCTGATGCCAGCACGGGTATTCCGACTGGCCATTACAGGTTGCAGATGGAAGTGCCGTTGGGGGGGGGGATATGCCAACCGAAGACAGCGAAAATCATGCAAAACGTCAAAAAATAACTTATCAGCATGCTGCCTACTGTAACAGTCTACCTAAAGTGGCCGACCGCGGTATTCCCTTTGTTACTAAAAATCTGGCACAAAATCCTTATCTACTAGCCAGTCTAATCACCGGCCAGTCTAATCACTGGCCAGTCTAATCACTGGCCAGTCTAATCACTAGCCAGTCTAATCACTGGCCAGTCTAATCACTGGCCAGTCTAATCACTGGCCAGTCTAATCACTAGCCAGTCTAATCACTAGCCAGTCTAATCACCAGCCAGTCTAATCACCAGCCAGTCTAATCACCGGCCAGTCTAATCACTGGCCAGTCTAATCACTGGCCAGTCTAATCACTAGCCAGTCTAATCACTAGCCAGTCTAATCACTAGCCAGTCTAATCACTAGCCAGTCTAATCACTAGCCAGTCTAATCACTAGCCAGTCTAATCACTGGCCAGTCTAATCACTGGCCAGTCTAATCACTAGCCAGTCTAATCACTAGCCAGTCTAATCACTAGCCTTGCGCCAAACTTCTAACAGAAATCTCCTATCAGAATCGCAAGAAAGGAATCAGCAGGCGATCTCTTAGACCAGTCTGAACTAGGACTAAGTAAAGGAGCTAATACAATATAAAGAGGTGAAACTGTTACCAAAGCCTTGTTATTCCGCTCACAGTAACGTCTGAGCCAGCGTCGCTGACACCTCTGCGGGCCGATTTATGCTTTTAGAAAAGTCACATGAGTATCACTACACATGAGACTTCTGCAGCCGGACAGGAGTCCTGCCCCGGCTTCTGCCCTCCGCCACGCGTCATCTACAAATATGACAGGCGGGTGGGAGACGCCACATCTCTACTTAGATAAATGTCCTGCTTTATCTCCTGTGCATTGGCACAAGGACGGGTATGTGCCTGCGGGCCGTCAGCATCTTCCCTGAGGAGAGCGGGCACCTTCCCGGCCGCCGCACACCGGAGATGCAGGTCCGGTGCAGGAATAACTGTGCTCCTTTGGCAGGATTGCCAGAACTTGTTCCCTCTACTTGTCGGCACCACCTGGACTAACTACACAGCAATAAATCTCCCCTCCTGGCAGTGATGTGGAGCAGGTTGCTCTGTAGCTGCACGCTCCGGCCCCCCAGAGCCTGAGTAGTACAGACATACACTACATGGCTGCACTGACCACCAGAGGGAATAACGGACATAATAAAGGTGGACAGGATAGGGGAAAATAACCACATGGATGCAATTAAAGGGTTATTGCCAAAATAGAAAATCATCTCTTATCCAAAGGTTAGGGGATAACTTACTGATCACTGAGGGTCTGACTGCTGGAACCCCTAGCAAAGCCAAGAACAGGCAGCATGCTCAGCCTCCCCTCCATTCACTGTCTATAGGACTGCCCAAAATAGCCAAGAGCAGCGCTCCACTAGTTCTGGCAGTCCCACAGACGATGAGTACGACGCGCCCAGGGGATGGGGACGACTCGGTACCCGGGCCTTTGCCTGGTTTTGGGGATGTCGCGGTGGTCGGCTCCTGGGCCCGTACCCTGGGGTCACTCTTGAAAAAGGGAATTGAAACTTGGATAAAATAAATAAACAGTTTGTGACGCCACCTGTGGTACTTGGTAATGATTACCAGCGCTGCTTCAGACCTCCAGGGGGGTGATGGGATGGCAGCTGAGGTGTTTCTGCTTCCCACAGGTGGAGCGGGCCCCCGGGGCAGTGTGGAATTTGGTGGGAGGTGATGCTGGGACTTGTAGTGCAGGCGGGATGGTGCAGCAGGAGTAACTGACAGAGACAGGGGATTCGCTTCAATATCTTTACTGGTGCGGATGTCAGGTACGGTCCAGGGTACTCAGCAGGATGGGTGCACTTCAGGACTTCTCCCCAGTGAGCGGGTATAAGGCCTCCTGGTCCGTGTCTGCCTCTCTGTATGCTCCTGGCCAGCCTGCAACTGGGCCTAGCTTATGTGTCGTGCTGTTCCTTCACCTGTCGCTCGGTAGTAGGACCTTCTGCTGGCAACCACTATCCCTGGTAGTCGGGGCCATCGTGGTTCCTGGTCCTGTAATGGGTCTAGCTTCAGGTCTGCCAGGGACTTGTAGTCCTCCTTGAATGCCGGTTGTCCCTACTGGGTATAAAGGACCCTGTAGGCGCGGACCCGGTGTCCGGTTTGTATCTTCGGTGTGAGCCTTGTGATGCTCCTCTGCCCCCTCAACTCCTCTCATCTCTCCTCCTTACCGTCGGCCACACTCGTGGCCCTCAGAACCCAGCAGCAGATGCGCTGCGTCTTCGCTGCTCTCAGCGTCAGCACGCTCTCAGACTCTCTCTGTCTGACTACTAACTCTGACTGAACTGCCTGGCTCCACCCTCCATATATATATATTCCTAACGGGCTCCCTCTGGTGGTATGAGGAGGAAGGGTGGAGGTGTTTGTATGTAGTGAGGGCCTCTTGTGGAGAAGTCCATCCATGCACCCTGGGTCCTGTGGTACCTGTTGTAGCAGGGTGCCGCAAATGGAGTGGTGGTTGAGTATACTCACTGCTCCGTTCATTCTTAATGGGAGTTCTGAAGACCAGCCGAGCACAGAGCTTCAGTCGTCCCATAGAGAATGTATGGTGCAGCAATGATCGACCATCACATCAGTCACAAAGGACTCTTCAAATCCCCAGTTTTCAGGATTGGTGAGGCTCCCAGCAGTCAGACCCCATCCATCGGGAAGTTATCCTATGGATAGGAGATATCTTTTAAACTTTGTACACCCCCTTTGAAGGTTTATTCAATCTAATTCTAAAGTCGGGGGATAGTGACAGCCGCCCTCCACTAATCACAGCATGTTGGCATATTGTAGTGATATCCCACCGCATTGTGATGGAAAGAAGAATATAACTGTATACAGAATAACATGGAGATGTTTGATAGAATCCAGCAGCCCGGAGGTTATGGGAGCGCCGCCAGCTTCTGTACCTCTGTACTAGATGGTATACAGCAGTGACCGTCCCTACACGGGACCCTGATCATCAGGAATATTGCCTCTTACACCCGAGCCCAGGGAATTCTAATTACTAGTGTACACTGTTATATCAGTTTATTATCACCTCCGGCCATGAAAGAATTGTCACATTATTTATTTTATAGAATTTTGTCTAGCATGGAAGTTATGAAACCTTACAAATCCATGCTCAGTACTCTCTATATACATGTATAAATTAGATACATTGTAAATGAAAACATCATATATTTAGGAGTTTGTGAGCTACATATCCTTATATACTCCCTGCAACCACTTTGATGTTGCACTTTACTGCAATGCTGTGGCAGCCAAAAAAAACGTCATTCTGGCATTTTGATTTTTTCCCCATTACAATGTTTACTGATCAGATTAATTAGGAGACTTGGAGCGGCGATCGTCTGATCGCTTGTGCTGTACATACACTGCTATCTATAGCAGAAATCACCATCTTCTATGAACGCCGGCCCATAGGTGGGTCATAATGACATGTATGGGAGGTCATCAGCAGACCCCCAGCTGTCATGACAACCCATCGGTGCCCCACAATCACGTGGCAGGATGTATGACGCGCTTCCAGCCAAGGTGCGTTAAATCCCGCTGTCAGCGATTGACAGCTGGATTTAACGGGTTAATAGCAGCAGGCGGAGCAACAGTACATCAGCAGCTATTAAAGGCAGATGATGGTTGATTAAATCAGTCATCATGTGCAGGGAAATATGTGGACTCGGTGTGCGAGATCACATCAAAGGCAGGGACACGACCTTTGACGTAAATATACGTCAAAGATGGTGAAGCGGTAGAGCAAAGCACAGGTTGCAGCCTCTTCTCTAATATTCAAAGACTGGCTAAAAATACTCCTGAAAAATACTATGAGGAGGATTTTTACTCTTCTGTAAAAAATGTAGAGCGACCTCTGCAATGTGGTATACATTTCTTTACAATGGGTCCCAATAGTGGACGGATGCCTCATCATCCATCCTGACAGTGGCCACTAGGGGGCACACACCTTCTATGTGTATGCGCCCAACAATGGCCACAAACGTAATGTGCACCTAGCCCAACAGAGTCATCAGAGAATCCAAGAGTCCCATCCTCAGCCGGCATGCCCCATCGTCACTTCAGCAGAAATACTGCAGCAAGAAATATCTGTATTAGTAAAATGAACAGTTGCTCCATGATTCCTCAATGTTTTTGCGCATCTCATCATGTCGGAAGTGTGAGACATAATTCCCAGGTAAGTGTGCACTGTACGGATATAGGATGCAGGATGTGTGCAGCAAGCCATACCTGCAGAGCTTGTAGGAAGCCCAGCTCTTCATCCTTTATGCATCCCATAAACAGGACGGTGAATGTTTCAGGGCCAACGACACGGAATTTTTGTGCAATTTCCTATAAACCCAAGAAGACCATATTAGCTTGTTATTATCCAGCTCGCGACATCACTGCTTGAGTATTGCAAGAGAAATCTAACCAAAATCAAAATCTCAGGAAAAGCGTCACTTTGCCGTTCCCAGAACAGCCGGGTGGCCAGTGAAAAACACAGTGAAGGGGGCGCAGTGCTACACCAGTGCCCAGGATCAGTGGGGTCCAGCGCCGGACTGGAGTACCTGGGGCCCACCAGGAAAAAATCAATCTTGGGGCCCACCAGCACCATGCAGATACCGTATATAGGAATAACATAAGTCCACAAACTCATTCAAAATGAATCAACTTTATTAACCAATAAATAACCAATATAACGAATAAATAACAAACTAAAGAAACACTCCTGGCGAAAGAGGAACACTGTTATCTTATTCACACCAGTGTGTGATAAAGTGCCATAACAGAACAATAACAAGAAATACTTTCAAGGTACATTCTCTTAAAGTGTAAGTGCCACAAATTGAACCTGCATCCATCTGGCATCCCAGCAGCCGGCATCATTGTAGCAGCACCAAACTTGGCCGCTGGGAAAAGTAAAAGAATTCTGTAAGCATTTTGGAAGTTTGTATTGCACGATTTCCTCTCCTCTATAATACAATACCATTCAATTGTTAGTGAAAGGCCCAAAACAACAAATAAACTCACACTAACAGTCAATCAGCAGCAAAATTACAAACGTTTTTTTTTCAGAACAGAAGATGACATTGCATACGTATTAATAATGTCATCATAGTCTAAGTTCCTTGAAATGTCACACTCAATGTTCAACAGAAGGAGGGACTCTAAAAGCTCCTGTCCAATCGAAGCCCTCAGACGATTTTTTACAATTTTCAGCTTTGAGAACACTCTTTCACATGAAACCTGGGTGCAAGCAAGTGTAAGAAGGGTCTTGTAAACTGCAAAAATGTTTCCATAAGCAGCAGAATGTAAATTGTAGTCATATAAAAGTCTGTAGCAGCAGGAAAGACAGTTTTTTTGCGGGACGAGTTGTACTTTCAGATGCAATCATTTATTTTACCATATAGTGTACAGGGAAATGGCAACAAAAATTCCAAGTGCAGTAAAATTGCAAAAAAAGTGCAATTGCACGTTTGTTTATTGGGTTTTTTAGTCACCATGTTCACTATATGGAAAAACCAATGTGACAGGGTGATGCCTCGGGTCAGTACGAGTTTGTAGATACCAAACATGTATACCTTTACTGGTATCTAAGTGGTGAAAACAAATTCATAAGTTTGAAAAATCACACTTTTCACGCCATGTTCTGCGCACCGTAGTGTTCTCATTTTTTTGGGTCTGGGGCTTTGTGACGGCTTATTTTTTGCGTCTTGAGCTGACGTGCATCTCTGCTGCTCTGTACTAGTCACAACACAGGGAGAGGTTAACCATCCAAGTATTTAATATGTATTGCAAATAAAGAATGTTCCCATTCTTAATATCAGAAAAAACAAATGACTGACAACTATCCCTAGACTAATAATACCATATAGAAGAGAGAAATACCGCCACACCATGACCAGAACACATACCACCACATAGTGATGAAATACTACCAAGTACAAGGTATATATACTGCCACACCATGAGAAGACCACATATTACCACCACATAGTGACTGTCCGAATAATACCACATACAAGGGACAAATTCCGCCACGCCATGACCATGGCACATAATGGCACCAGATAGTGACTGATAATGAAGATGTAAAAAAGCTCTGTATATAGAGTCAGTGTACAGATAATGTAGAGATTATCAGTGACATTATGCACAGGAGTCCTGTGTATAGGGTCAGTGTAGAGGTAATACAGTGATCACCAGTGACATTACACACAGGAGCTCTGTATACAGTGTCAGTATGTGTGTATAGGTAATACAGTGATCACCAGTGACATTACACACAGGAGCTCTGTATATAGTGTCAGTGTGTGTGTATAGGTAATATAGTGATCACCAGTGACATTACACACAGGAGATCTGTATATAGTGTCAGTGTGTGTGTACAGGTAATACAGTGATCACCAGTGACATTACACACAGGAGCTCTGTATATAGTGTCAGTGTGTGTGTATAGGTAATACAGTGATCACCAGTGACATTACACACAGGAGCTCTGTATACAGTGTCAGTGTGTGTGTATAGGTAACACAGTGATCACCAGTGACATTACACACAGGAGCTCTGTATATAGTGTCAGTGTGTGTGTATAGGTAATATAGTGATCACCAGTGACATTACACATTGGAGCTCTGTATATAGTGTCAGTGTGTGTGTATAGGTAATACAGTGATCACCAGTGACATTACACACAGGAGCTCTGTATATAGTGTCAGTGTGTGTGTGTGTGTGTACAGGTAATACAGTGATCACCAGTGACATTACACACAGGAGCTCTGTATACAGTGTCAGTGTGTGTGTATAGGTAGTACAGAGATCACCAGTGACATTACACACAGGAGCTCTGTATATAGTGTCAGTGTGTGTGTATAGGTAATACAGTGATCACCAGTGACATTACACACAGGAGATCTGTATACAGTGTCAGTGTGTGTGTGTATAGGTAGTACAGAGATCACCAGTGACATTACACACAGGAGCTCTGTATATAGTGTCAGTGTGTGTGTATAGGTAATACAGTGATAACCAGTGACATTACACACAAGAGCTCTGTATATAGTGTCAGTGTGTGTGTATAGGTAATATAGTGATCACCAGTGACATTACACACAGGATCTCTGTGTATAGTGTCAGTGTGTGTGTATAGGTAATACAGTGATCACAAGTGACATTACACACAGGAGCTCTGTATATAGTGTCAGTGTGTGTGTACAGGTAATACAGTGATCACCAGTGACATTACACACAGGAGATCTGTATACAATGTCAGTGTGTGTGTACAGGTAATACAGTGATCACCAGTGACATTACACACAGGAGCTCTGTATACAGTGTCAGTGTGTGTGTATAGGTAATACAGTGATCACCAGTGACATTACACACAGGAGCTCTGTATATAGTGTCAGTGTGTGTGTATAGGTAATACAGTGATCACCAGTGACATTACACACAGGAGCTCTGTATATAGTGTCAGTGTGTGTGTATAGGTAATACAGTGATCACCAGTGACATTACACACAGGAGCTCTGTATATAGTGTCAGTGTGTGTGTGTATAGGTAATATAGTGATCACCAGTGACATTACACACAGGATCTCTGTGTATAGTGTCAGTGTGTGTGTATAGGTAATACAGTGATCACCAGTGACATTACACACAGGAGCTCTGTATATAGTGTCAGTATGTGTGTATAGGTAATACAGCAATCACCAGTGACATTACACACAGGAGCTCTGTATATAGTGTCAGTGTGTGTGTACAGGTAATACAGTGATCACAAGTGACATTACACACAGGAGATCTGTATACAGTGTCAGAGTACAGGTAATACAGTGATCACCAGTGACATTACACAAGGCAGCTCCGTATATAGTGTCAGTGTGTCTGTATAGGATGTACAGAGATCACCAGTGACATTACACACAGGAGCTCTGTATATAGTGTCAGTGTGTGTGTATAGGTAATACAGTGATCACCAGTGACATTATGCACAGGAGCTCTGTATACAGTGTCAGAGTACAGGTAATACAGTGATCACCAGTGACATTACACAAGGCAGCTCCGTATATAGTGTCAGTGTGTTTGTATAGGATGTACAGAGATCACCAGTGACATTACACACAGGAACTTTGTATATAGTGTCAGTGTGTGTGTATAGGTAATACAGTGATCACCAGTGACATTACACACAGGAGCTCTGTATATAGTGTCAGTGTGTGTGTATAGGTAATACAGTGATCACCAGTGACATTATGCACAGGAGCTCTGTATACAGTGACAGAGTACAGGTAATACAGTGATCACCAGTGACATTACACACAGGAGCTCCGTGTATAGTGTCAGTGTGTGTGTATAGGTTGTACAGAGATTACCAGTGACATTACACATTGGAGCTCTGTATATAGTGTCAGTGTGTGTGTATAGGTAATACAGTGATTACCAGTGACATTACACACAGGAGCTCTGTATATAGTGTCAGTGTGTGTGTATAGGTAATACAGAAATCACCAGTGATATTACACACAGGAGCTCTGTATATAGTGTCAGTGTGTGTGTATAGGTAGTACATAGATCACCAGTGACTTTACACACAGGAGCTCTGTATATAGTGTCAGTGTACAGGTAATACAGTGATCACCAGTGACATTACACACAGGAGCTCTGTATATAGTGTCAGTGTGTGTGTGTATAGTTAATACAGTGATCATCAGTGACATTACACACAGGAGCTCTGTATATAGTGTCAGTGTGTGTGTATAGGTAACACACATACTCACCAGTGACATTACACACAGGAGCTCTGTATATAGTGTCAGTGTGTGTGTATAGGTAGTACAGAGATCACCAGTGACATTACACACAGGAGCTCTGTATATAGTGTCAGTGTGTGTGTATAGGTAATACAGTGATCACCAGTGACATTACACACAGGAGCTCTGTATATAGTGTCAGTGTGTGTGTATAGGTAATACAGTGATCACCAGTGACATTACACACAGGAGCTCTGTATATAGTGTCAGTGTGTGTGTATAGGTAACACACATACTCACCAGTGATGTCTCTAGGTGAAGTTCTTTATCTGCCGCAGACCGATATATCACATCTTCTATGCAGGACTTATCTCTGCAGAAAATAACATAGTTAGCTATAACTGATCACTTCCAGAGCACAATCTACACTTTTCCCAAGATTTCTACACTGCATGAAATGACAAAAAAAGAAATCTAGTGCCGCACTACACAGTAACATTGCCCCAGTGTCATTCTGTGCCGGCTCATCTCTGTCAGCAGACATATTGTCAGATGGCAAAGATGTAGCAGAGCTGAAGACAGAAGACCTATGGATTACGTTGGAGTGAGGATTTTTCTTTATTAAAGATGGAGTCCCTAAATGTGTTTTATTTTTAATAAAAAAAAAAAAATTTCTGTCTTTTTTTTCGGTTTACTAGAAATTCATGGTGGCTATGTCTAATTTGGCGTGACACCATGAATTTCGGGCTTAGTACCAGCTGATAATACAAAGCTGGCCTGGTACTAACCCTATTATTACCCAGGGTGCCACTCACCACCAGGGTCGCTGGAAGAGCCGGGTAAAGCACCTGGAAATGGTGCTATGAGGAATGCGCCATTTTCAGGGGTGGCTGCGGGCTGAGATTTTCAGCGTGGGGGGCCAAGAACGCTTGGGCCTTACCATGCTGCGAATCCCAGCCCCCAGCTGCCTTGTTTTATCTGGCTGGCGATCAACATATGGCGGGAGCTGGGCAATGGGCATGATTATCAAATAATATATACCTGACAGGGGCCCATAGATTCTGCTGCCTCCAATAATATATACCTGACAGGAGCCCATAGATTCTGCTGCCTCCAATAATATATACCTGACAGGGGCCCATAGATTCTGCTGCCTCCAATAATATATACCTGACAGGAGCCCATACATTCTCCTGCCTCCAATAATATATACCTGACAGGAGCCCATACATTCTGCTGGCTCCAATAATATATACCTGACAGGAGCCCATACACTCTGCTGCCTCCAATAATATATACCTGACAGGAGCCCATAGATTCTGCTGCCTCCAATAATATATACCTGACAGGAGCCCATACATTCTCCTACCTCCAATAATATATACCTGACAGGAGCCCATAGATTCTGCTGCCTCCAATAATATATACCTGACAGGAGCCCATACATTCTCCTGCCTCCAATAATATATACCTGACAGGAGCCCATAGATTCTGCTGCCTCCAATAATATATACCTGACAGGAGCCCATACATTCTGCTGCCTCCAATAATATATACCTGACAGGAGCCCATACATTCTGCTGCCTCCAATAATATATACCTGACAGGAGCCCATAGATTCTGCTGCCTCCAATAATATATACCTGACAGGAGCCCATAGATTCTGCTGCCTCCAATAATATATACCTGACAGGAGCCCATAGATTCTGCTGCCTCCAATAATATATACCTGACAGGAGCCCATACATTCTGCTGCCTCCAATAATATATACCTGACAGGAGCCCATACATTATGCTGCCTCCAATAATATATACCTGACAGGAGCCCATACATTCTGCTGCCTCCAATAATATATACCTGACAGGAGCCCATACACTCTGCTGCCTCCAATAATATATACCTGACAGGAGCCCATACATTCTCCTGCCTCCAATAATATATACCTGACAGGAGCCCATAGATTCTGCTGCCTCCAATAATATATACCTGACAGGAGCCCATACATTCTCCTGCCTCCAATAATATATACCTGACAGGAGCCCATACATTCTCCTGCCTTCAATAATATATACCTGAGAGGAGCCCATACATTTTCCTGCCTCCAATAATATATACCTGACAGGAGCCCATACATTCTGCTGCCTCCAATAATATATACCTGACAGGAGCCCATACATTCTCCTGCCTCCAATAATATATACCTGACAGGAGCCCATACATTCTGCAGCCTCCAATAATATATACCTGTCAGGAGCCCATACATTCTGCTGCCTTCAATAATATATACCTGAAAGGGCCCATACATTCTCCTGCCTCCAATAATATATACCTGTCAGGAGCCCATACATTCTCCTGCCTCCAATAATATATACCTGACAGGAGCCCATACATTCTCCTGCCTCCAATAATATATACCTGACAGGAGCCCATACATTCTGCTGCCTTCAATAATATATACCTGACAGGAGCCCATAGATTCTGCTGGCTCCAATAATATATACCTGACAGGGGCCCATACATTCTGCTGCCTCCAATAATATATACCTGACAGGAGCCCATACATTCTCCTGCCTCCAATAATATATACCTGACAGGAGCCCATACATTCTCCTGCCTCCAATAATATATACCTGACAGGAGCCCTTAGATTCTGCTGGCTAAAATAATATATACCTGTCAGGAGCCCATACATTCTGCTGCCTTCAATAATATATACCTGAAAGGGCCCATACATTCTGCTGCCTTCAATAATATATACCTGACAGGAGCCCATACATTCTCCTGCCTCCAATAATATATACCTGACAGGAGCCCATACATTCTGCTGCCTCCAATAATATATACCTGACAGGAGCCCATACATTCTCCTGCCTCCAATAATATATACCTGACAGGATCCCATAGATTCTCCTGCCTCCAATAATATATACCTGACAGGATCCCATACATTCTGCTGCCTTCAATAATATATACCTGAAAGGGCCCATACATTCTCCTGCCTCCAATAATATATACCTGTCAGGAGCCCATACATTCTCCTGCCTCCAATAATATATACCTGACAGGAGCCCATACATTCTGCTGCCTTCAATAATATATACCTGTCAGGAGCCCATACATTCTGCTGCCTTCAATAATATATACCTGACAGGAGCCCATACATTCTGCTGGCTCCAATAATATATACCTGAAAGGGCCCATACATTCTCCTGCCTCCAATAGTATATACCTGACAGGAGCCCATACATTCTGCTGCCTCCAATAATATATACCTGACAGGAGCCCATACATTCTCCTGCCTCCAATAATATATACCTGACAGGAGCCCTTAGATTCTGCTGGCTCCAATAATATATACCTGTCAGGAGCCCATACATTCTGCTGCCTCCAATAATATATACCTGAAAGGGCCCATACAGTGCTGCCAATATGATAAGCGAACCAGGGGGGCCCTCTGTTCTCTGTACAGGGCCCAGGGGGGGTAGGGGGCGGGGCTTGGGGGCGTGGCCAATGGGACCCAGGGCCCACCGGGGGATTTCCTGATCCTCCGGTGGGCCAGAACGCCCCTGGTGGGGTCCCTGTGCCCCCCTAACAGGTGACATACTAACTAGCTGAAAATTTACACCCCAGCACCATCTTTCTATCTCTTAAGCTGACAGTGAATGTGTTGGTAGTGTGGCGCCCCTGAGGGTTCAGTTGCCACAGGGGTACTGCACCTCAGAAAGAGGTGTGGTATCTCCTCTCTCAGGTAAGGATGGAGCATCACACAAGACCCTACTTCACACTCAACACTACACCACTCCTGTCCTGTAGGGCAGAGGTCCCCAACCTTTTTTGCACCAGGGACCGGCTTTAAGCAAGACCAGTTTTCCATGGCCGGTGGGGGTGGGGGCGGGGCTTTGGTCATATGGGGGTGGGGTTATGGAGGGGTGGAGCTGTATGGGGAGGATGCTGGCGGGACCTCGGTGTACAGCGCTGCTAAGTAGCAGCATTGTACATTGAGCGTCAGTGTATACAGCGCTGCTGTTTAGCAGCGCTACACACTGAACACCGGTACCGGGAGCCGCGTCACTGAAGCCAGTCTGCTGCCCCAGCACGCCCCACATAACATGTTCTGCCGGGGGCGTGTCAGTGAGGAGAGCCTGCCGCCCCACCCCGTCAGGAACAGACCATGCTGTGCAGGAGGGCCGCGTCACTAAGACCCGCCCCGTGACGTACAACAGGTACCATGCTGTGCTGTGGAGGGCTGCGTCACTAAGACCCGCCCGACGCCCCACCCCGTCCTGCATAATGTTCTCTGCCGGGAGCTGCGAGCTGTCACGGCTATGGCAGAAAACATTATAAATCCACACAGAGCGAGTTCTGACCAGGCGCAGGGCCGCGGAGCTAGCCGTCAGCGGCAGGGCCGGCTCCAGGTTTTTCTGGGCCCCGGGCGAAAGAGTCTCAGTGGGCCCCTTTAACACATACCACGATTCATGATGCAGAGATACGGCGGAGAAATATATATATATAGTACAATGCAAAGATTTCACTTCATGAGTGATATCTATTGTAAATTCTACAATAGCTCAGAAACCGGTGAATCGCTCCACACAGAATAGTGGCCCCCATATAAGGCTCCATACGGAATACTGGTCCCCATATAACGCCCATACGGAATACTGGCCCCCATATAACGCTTCATACGGAATACTGGCCCCCATATAAGGCCCCATACGGAATACTTGCCCCCATATAAGGCCCCATACGGAATACTTGCCCCCATATAAGGCCCCATACGGAATACTTGCCCCCATATAAGGCCCCATACGGAATACTTGCCCCCATATAAGGCCCCATATGGAATACTGGCCCCCATATAAGGCCCCATACGGAATACTGGCCCCCATATAAGGCCCCATACGGAATACTGGCCCCCATATAAGGCTCCATACAGGATACTGGCCCCCATATAACGCTCCATACAGGATACTGGCCCCCATATAACGCTCCATACAGGATACCGGTCCCCATATAATGCTGCATGCAGGCTGTTACCCCCCACATAATGCCCCATACAGGCTGTCCCCCCCTTATAATGCTCCATGCAGGCTGTTACCCCCCACATAATGCCCCATACAGGCCCCTCCCTTTTAATGCTCCATGCAGGCTGTTACCCCCACATAATGCCCCATACAGGCTGCCCCCCCCCTTATAATGCTCCATGCAGGCTGTTCCCCCCCACATAATGCCCCATACAGGCCCCCCCCTTTTAATGCTCCATGCAGGCTGTTACCCCCCACATAATGCCCCATACAGGCTGCCCCCCTTCTTTATAATGCCCCATGCAGGCTGTCACCCCTCCTCTTTATACTGCCCCATGCAGGCTGTCACCCCTCCTCTTTATACTGCCCCATGCAGGCTGTCACCCCTCCTCTTTATACTGCCCCATGCAGGCTGTCACCCCCCCTCTTTATAATGCCCCATGCAGGCTGTCACCCCTCCTCTTTATAATGCTCCATGCAGGCTGTCACCCCTCCTCTTTATACTGCCCCATGTAGGCTGTCACCCCTCCTCTTTATACTGCCCCATGTAGGCTGTCACCCCTCCTCTTTATACTGCCCCATGCAGGATGTCCCCCCCTCTCTTTATAATGCCCCGTGCAGGCTGTTCCCCACCTTATAATGCCCCATGCAGGCTGTTCCCCACCTTATAATGCCCCATGCAGGCTGGTCCCCACCTTATAATGCCCCATGCAGGCTGTCACCCCTCCTCATTATAATGCCCCAAGCAGGAATCCCCCCCTCTTTATAATGTCCCATGCAGGCTGGTCCCCACCTTATAATGCCCCATGCAGGCTGTCACCCCTCCTCATTATAATGCCCCAAGCAGGAATCCCCCCCTCTTTATAATGCCCCATGCAGGCTGTTCCCCACCTTATAATGCCCCATGCAGGCTGTCACCCCTCCTCTTTATAATGCCCCAAGCAGGATGCCCCACCTCCCCTCTTTATACTGCCCCATGCCTCCATACATTAAAAAAAAAAATCAAATACTCACCTCCCTTCTCCTCACCTGCTACCTGCTGCCCGCCGCTCGCTGCTCGGCTCCGAACTCCAGCGTTGTCGTTTCTTCCCACTCAGCGCTCCCTGTGACGGCTCAGGGGAGGGCGCGGTGTAAAGACGTCACCGCGCCCTCTGACCTGAGACGTCACAGGGAGCGCAGAGCAGGAAGACAGCTGATCTGCGGAGGCACGGGGAGAGGTAAGTATCGGGCTGCCGGGGCCCTGAGCAAGCGGCGGAGAAGGGCGGGCGCTGACACCGCTCTCCTCTCCTCCGCCCATAGCCCAGCGGGGTGCGCGACCGCCAGTGGGCCCCTCTGCCTGCTCAGAGCCCCGGCATTTGCCCGGGTGCTGACGCCGGCCCTGGTCAGCGGCGCCGCGGACCGGCTGAAAAACCCCAACGGCCCGGTCCTGGTCCGCGGACCGGCGGTTGGGGACCTCTGATGTAGGGGGCCTAAATGCACCAGGGTGCTGCCCCGGCCCGCGATAGAGGAGATGGGGAGGAACCAAAGATGGTGGGAACCATGTAGTGGGTGAGGGTGGAGGAAGCACTTTACTTTAGCATCATATATATACAGCGGCCATCTTTATAACCTAGTCTTTTGTCGTGGTTCCTTGGGAAGGTCAGTCAGCACAAAGCTGCGGCCGGCTCAGGGGTCACGGTTCCCGGTCTCAGGCCTCGAGACGGGGGGTTGGGGCAGAGTTGAGTTATAGCTAGCTCTGTCCCCGGTCAGAGTCCAATCAAGAAGGCCCAGGAGGGGAGCAGAGGAGATAGGCTCCACAGACGAAAGGATCCCAGGAGGGTACGGATGGAGCGGAGTCGCCACCTGTATTCTTCACTCTGGCCTAGCCTGAGGGACTCCTGCCGCAAGAGGGGACCGGCCCCCGATATCTGACAGTGTACTTCACGTCATCGTTAGAAAAGCCCGGAGGCTTAGTGGATCCCAGGGGGATACGGACGCAGCGGAGTCGCCACCTGTATCTCTCAACCTGTGTATATCTAGTGGGACCCGGCCTTACTCCACGTTTACATCACATACCGTCAGGAGAGGACTCAGTGGGAGAATCTAGGAAAGAAAGGAACACCCCAGCGGGGTCTTGACAGGTGCTCCTGATCTACCTAGGAAGTGCTGAACCCCTTCCTGGTGGCCGCAGCGCGCCACGAGAAGCAGAGAGAAGCTTTGCAGCTGCTACTTCATCAAAGTGAGTAAATCTTGGATGACTTCACATACTGCCTCCGTTTGATCATTCCTGCGCGGCACTGCACCCACCACAACTCCCCAGATCCTCCAAACTGCCCTGAGGCTTACTCCACCTGTGGGGAGTAGTACCAACCAAGCTGTCAGAACATCAGCCTCAGAGGACTGCTGCAGCGCTGGTGGCCATCACCAGAAACCACAGGTGGCGTAGTCGAACATTCACTCATCCAATAGCCCATTCTTTTTATGTGACAGCCCTGGGCACGGACTGGGTCGCGGCCACGACGACACCCACATACCCCCACCATATATTGTCCGGCACCGAGTAACCCCACCGCTCAGGGAGGGCGTCGCAGTAGCAGATAGTTCAAAGCTGTCCACCTTTCTCGAATTTAGTAAGTGACCCCCTGGTCCCCACAGAAGAACTGAACTCTGGTGGTGCCTTCTGATGGCGGCTAAGTCCCCGGCCAGACATGGTGCACTGGTGATTCCCCGTGGAATGATTACAATGATGCTGTTCCCTCCCGGTTAATCTACGATAGGGGCATCTTATAAGGACTCCATTGTGGGTGACCAGGACTGTGACCTTGACTTACCTTAAATAGCTCACAGCTCCCCTGCAGTCCTGAGCTCAGCGTGCAGACCTTCAGCGAGCTCCGGTAAGTGATGGGATTAAGCTCAATGTTCTTGTCCATCAATTCTTTCCGCAGCTTCAGTGCGTGCTGCAGACCCGAGTCTTTCCATGGCGACTCCGCGCAGGCGTTGAACAGGGCAGTATATGTGGCATCTGTGGCAACCAGACCTCGCTTTTTCATCTAAATGATGTAACAAGAAATGAGTCTGTACTGTAAAAACTGTATGTAATAATAGCAATAATAATGTAAGTACATAATATACAGGGCATTATCAGATAATGTAAAGGTAATTTACTGCATTACGTTATTGGTCCTCCCAATTAACAGAACAAATGGTCCATGGTGCTCACTGGGGCGCTGACGCCCCTTCACAGCAAGATCCATATAAGTGTGTGCGCCTGGTACTGCCGGCCTCGGCCAGATCCCCACAGCTTGTACACTGATGGACAGCGTACACAATGAATGTTATATTGAGGGCATAACAGTCATGTCAGATGGCTACTGCTATGTGTATATTCTATTCTGGCCCCTGTGTGTCCTGCAATTGTCACCAGTTCTCCCCTCTGCAGGCTCTAGCGCTAAGCTTCAGTTATCTCTCAGCTAGTGGGTAGAGAATGCTGCACTGACTGCTCACGTACACATCGCACACAGGCGGGAGGGATTCCCGCTTTCCATTCAGCACATGTTCAGAAGCAGTGGCAGTGATATGGTTGTGTAGAGATAAACTCCTTACTAGAATAAGCTGCAGCACGATCTGCCCGTGTCTCCCTCTGATTGTCCTATCACTGTGCTCCTGCTCCAGCCTAACCTGATTTCATTAATCAATAGTGCAAGTAAAGATAAGACACTTTGTAATATACATTATCAGATAAACCTTCTTCTTTTGTCACTTAAAACACATTTTTTGGTCTCCTGCACTAATCATTCACTCTCAATATCGGCTAAATCTGTGGGAGAAGGGAAGGGAACCTGTCACGTGAAAAAACGTTATCAACCTGTACATATGGGGTTACTCTGCAGGTTAATAGCATTCTGAACCTGCCCGGTGCCGGCATTTAGACTCCCTCTGCCAGGAGGAAATGAACTTTATCGTACCTGGTAGCGTTTGGGTATCAGTCATGGGGGCGGCACTGGTTCAGTCACCGCTCTGTGTATAGAGAGTGACGGCTGTCACCGTGCCCCCAGCCCTGATTGACAGCCGGCCCTAATGCTGAGCTGCCATCAGTTACTACAGGGGTCGCAGTTACAGGCGCCACTTTCTATACACAGAGCAGTGCCGCCCCAGTGACTGGAAGTCGAACGCTACCGGGAGGAACGCGACAGGTTCATTTCAACAAAAATGTCTGCGATGCCCCTATAAACCTATGGAAGGGGGAGATGGAGGGAGAAAAAGCAGAGCACAGAAAAGGTAAATGCTGAGGCTTATAATGTAGAGAAAAAATGCAGGAGACCCATCATATAATGTACACTCCCCATACATTCATGTACACTCAGGAGCGTATAATGAGTGGCAATTATTCCTTATATAGTTCTCCTTATTCTAAAAAGTCATCAGAAAGTGCTGTTAAATCGTAAGGGAATCTGCCACCCGGTTTTAGATGCCCCATCTGAGAGCAGCATGATATAAGGGGTGAGACCCTGATTACAGTGATATCTCACGCTTTTTGCTGCTTACTGCTATTTTGATAAAATCAGTGTTTTATCTGCTGCAGCTCTAGTAGTTCTCTGAATGCTGAGCTTTGTATAACCCCACCCACACCACTGATCGGCAGCTTTACTCCAGTCAGTGGTGGGGATGGGGTTATACAGAGCACATGAATGCCGAGGACTACCTAGCAGAATTTCATACAATTTGCCCAACAGAAGAAAATTCATATGTAAAAGAATACAACGACTATAATACTGCTCCCTATGTACAAGAATATAACTGCGATAATACTGCTCCCTATGTACAAGAATACAACTACTATAATACTGCCCTCTATGTACAAGAATACAACTACTATAATACTGTTCCTATGTACAAGAATATAACTACTATAATACTGCCCCCTATGTACAAGAATATAACTGCTATAATACTGCTCCGTATGTACAAGAATACAACTACTATAATACTGCCCCTATATACAAGAATATAACTACTATAATACTGCTCCTATGTACAAGAATATAACTGCTATGATATTGCCCCTGTATAAGAATATAACTACTATAATACAGCTCTTATGTACAAGAATATAACTACTATAATACTGCTACTATGTACAAGAATATAACTGGTATAATACTGCCCCTGTATAAGAATACAACTACTATAATACTGCTACTATGTATAAGAATATAACTGCTATAATACTGCTACTATGTATAAGAATAAAACTGCTATGATACTGCCCCTGTATAAGAATATAACTGCTATGATACTGCCCCTGTGTAAGAATATAACTGCTATGATACTGGTATGAGTGGCGGTATTGCCATCATTATTTGAGCTGTTTTTCTACTGCATTAACCCCTCCTCGTCTTAAACCTGTTTTGGGCTTAGATGAGGGCTCAGCTCTGGGCGCTTGTATGCGGTGACTTCTCTGGATGCCACATTTCCGGGCACTTGCTCTACAATGGCCTCCCTTCTGTTCCTGTATGGCCTCCGCTGGGTGCGGCCTCACTCGCTGGGAGGAGGTCAGTTACCGGACTCTGAGCTTGGACCTGGTGCCCTGTAGGTAGCAGGTGTGACTTGGAGGACCCCTGCTATGACTGACTCCTGACAGTGTTCAGGGCCCATCCTGCCGCTATAGTGACTCGCAGACCCGGCCGTACAGGGTTACTGGGCGTTCGCCTCTGAGTGATGGAATCAGCGCGCAGACGATTATTGTCTCAGCCCGGAGCGGTGAGAGCCGGGGCCCTATAATCCAGCACATTCCAGCCGTTCATCCTAATCCGCCTACAGTGGCCGCTAATGTGCGCCCTCCAGGCAGGAGAGGAGGCGAGTCCCCACACCGGCCTCACATGGAGGCTCGCACCATGGGGATCGAAGCTTCAGCATCCCGCCCGCCGGAATAAACTGCACTCGCTTTCTTATATACCTTGCGTTTTTATTCTTCACCATTTACTTCGTCAGGGAATAAAAACATTTAAATAATTGTTACGGAAAACAGCGCCACCCTGACCCATGGGTTGTATTTGGTATTACAGCTCAGGGTCCTGCAATACCGGCTGTGAGCAGATGTGGCGCTGTTTCTGTACCAGAGCAGCCATGTTTTTCCACTCTGAGCAGGGCTGTGTCCAGGAAGTCTCTAACCATAGGGATCTGGTTTGAGCGGGCATTTCCCCTTTAAATGTTATGGTCACCTTTGGGGACTTTCTTTTGTATTTAAATGCATTTATTTTTGAGCCAAATATTTTTTGCAAATTGGTTCCATTAAAATTTTTCACAGTTTGGCTTTTACAGGCTTTTTAAGTGGCTGTGGAATGAGTCAACTGAGGACCTGTCAGTGAGCTCCTCTCACTGACACAAAGTTCTGCTCAGCTTTCATGTAGGCTCAGTAAAATGACAGCTTAAAAAAAAAAGCTGCAAGCTCACTGATAAATTCTCAGTTAACTCATTCCGCAGATGTCAGACGCAAAAAATTTAATAAATCCCATTTTTAATAAAATTAAAATATATGCATTTAAGAAAATGTAAAAAATGCCAGGTAAGTGTGAACGATGTCTTGTACGTGGCTAGGTGGATTGTCTGTACTTACTGTACAGGCAGGGGCGTACATAGGAATCATGGGGCCCCATAGCAGAAGCTCTAATTGGCCCCCCCCCCCCCCCAAAAAATGTAAATAATTGTCGGGGTCACCAAAGATCAGATCTCACAACTTTCTATCCTTTACATAGTAATTTTCCTCCTGCTGACGTCCTAGATCTCTCTTTCATTGCCCCATAAAGTGTGATGCCAAAAAAAGGGCCCCCCAAACACAGTATGAAACCCCCATGGTGAATTCCCCCATATGCACAGTATAATGACCCTACTGTACCCCAACTCAACTCCCAGGGTAAAGTATGCTGACCCCAACACAGTATGATCCCCCAACTGTGAGCCGCTAGAGAGGATGGTACATAATAAGGGACGGCTCTATACATAATGAGTACACTATATACTAAGGGACTGTGCTGTACATAATAAGGCTACATTCCTGCATCTGTGCGCAGTGTCGGTGTGCTGGCCTGTTTTACTGACGCATTGAGCATGTCCTATTCTAATCCTCAAAATCGGATCAGAACAGGACATTCTCTGCCCTCTTAGATCTCATTCTCAGATCCGTGATTTTCATGGATGTGTGAATGGATCTATAAAACTGTACGAGTCCGTGGACCATCCGATAAAAAGATCTGGCAGCACACGGACATTTCACACAAATGTGAGAATGCAGCCTAAGGGATTTTACAGATAACATCATCACTCCAAGTCACACAGTGCAGATACAGAATAATATTTACATCCAGGCACTTACCGCAGACGTCTCATCTGATCAGAGCCGGTTTCTGCTGCTTCTTCTCCATCTGGTCAGACCTTCATGTCGACATCTCCCAGCCACGATGATCAGTACAGCCCTAAAAATAACAAGGTCAGATATTGTCGGCATACATGTGTCTCCCCCGCTCTGCGTCCTCGAATACAGATATGTAACACCCCCCCATTAATATACTATTAGCCACTTAGTAATCAAAATATAAAGTGATAAGCAGCACTGTGCCCCCCATTAACTATAATCTGCACCGGCCAATAAAATAAATTATTCAGTCTCTGTGACTCTCCCCAATTAACTGTAAGGCTATGTGCACACGGAAAATATACAAGGCTTTACAGTACAAGCAAAGTGAAACCCCCATCATTGCTCTCTACCAGCACCCCATCATTACTCTCTCCCAGCACCCTCGCAATTGCTCTCTCCCACCACCTCCATCATTGCTCTCTCTCAGCACCCCCATCATTACTGTCTCCCAGCACCCCCATCATTGCTCTCTCCCACCACCTCCATCATTGCTCTCTCTCAGCACCCCCATCATTACTGTCTCCCAGCACCCCCGTCATTGCTCTGTCCCAGCACCCTCATCGTTGCGCTCTTCCAGCACTCCCATCATTGCGCTCTCTCAGCACCCGCATCATTGCTCTGTCCCACCACCCCCATCATTGCTCTCTCCCAGCACTCCCATCATTGCTCTGTCCCAGCACCCCATCATTGCTCTGTCCCAGCACCTCCATCAATGCTCTCTCCCAGCCCCCCCCATCATTGCTCTCTCCCAGCACCCCGCATCATTGCTCTCTCCCAGCACCCCGCATAATTGCTCTCTCCCAGCACCCCGCATAATTGCTCTCTCCCAGGCCCCCACCATTGCTTTGTCCCAGCACCCTCATCATTGCTTGCTCCCAGCAACACGTCATTGCTCTCCCCTTCCCTACCATCCCCATCATTGCTCTCCCCAGCCCTATCAGCCCCATTATTGCTCTTCCCAGCCGCATCATTCCTCTCCCCAGCCCCATTATTGCTCTTCCCAGCCCCATCAGCCCCATTATTGCTCTTCCCAGCCCCATCAGCCCCATTATTGCTCTTCCCAGCCCCATCATTCCTCTCCCTAGCCCCATCAGCCCCATTATTGCTCTCCCCAGCCCCATCATCCCATCATTCCTCTCCCCAGCTCCATCAACTCCATTATTCCTCTCCCCAGCCCCATCAACTCCATTATTGCTCACCCCAGCCCCACCATCCCATCATTGCTCTCCCCAGCCCCACCATCCCCATCATTGCTCCCCAAAGCCCCATCATTCCTCTCTCCAGCCCCATCATTGCTCTCCGTAGCCATCCCCAGCCCCATCAATCCCATCATTCCTCTTCCCATCCCCATTATTGCTCTCCCCAGCCCCATCAACCCCATTATTCCTCTCCCCAGCCCCATCAACCCCATTATTCCTCTCCCCAGCCCCATCAACCCCATTATTGCTCTCCCCAGCCCCATCAACCCCACTATTCCTCTCCCCAGCCCCATCATTCCTCCACCCACCTCCCCTCCCCAGCATTTCAGTAAAAAAAAAAAAAAAAAAAAAAAAAAAGAACAACTTACCTCAGCTCGCTCGCCTGCAGCATCCTCCTGGTTGCCGGCAGCTTTCTTCCTGACCCAGGCGCGCGCTGCATGATGACGTCATCAAGCTGCGCGCGCCTGGGTCAGGGAGGAAGCAGAGGACGAACCCTCCAGCTCCGCGGCTATTCTCCTCCTGACAGCAGCGGAGCTGCAGGGATCGCTCCCTGACCGCCGCGTGCAGGGAGCAGCTGCATGGTGGAGACCCGGCGCTGCTGCACCGGCGGCGGTATGTCCACCCCTGGACTGCTATGGGGTCCCCCGGCTCACGGGCCCCATAGCAGTCGCGTGGTCTGCCGCCATTGGCGGTACGCCACTGCGTACAGGAGCTGGGAGCACTGGCTGTAGCCTCCTCCATCTCCTCGCACTTGTCTGCCGCCCTCTGGCGGTCGCTGTAGGTCATGGCGCACACGGCGGCTCCGGACTCCACCAGGAACTTACACACCTGGACGTTGTTGCAGGAGGCGGCGCAGTGCAGCGGGGTCCTGACAGCGACACCAAGCGGAGAAAACGACAGAAACCGCCACAGAAAACCCCCTGAAAAACTAGACCGTCTGTCCTCAATCACCCAGACCCTCGGGGGCTCAACTTTTCTATTTCTTGGGCCAAGATTTTTTTTTTCTTTTTCTCCCATTGATGCAATCTGGCCGGGGGCTGAGTCACGTGCTGGCCGGGGGGGCGGGGTAGTGCTTAATAAGTGCTCTCAGGCCTCTAACAAGGGATGGGGGGTTTTCTGCCGACCCCTTTAATGCGAGCCGATATTCGGGGCAGCAGCCGGCGCTGTCTGCTGCGTTTACCTTCACTCCGAACTGGACGAGGAACTGGACGATCTCGGTGTGGGGGGCGCACACGGCGGTGTGGGGGGCTGTGAGACCCTCGTCGTTGGGCTGGCTGGGGTCTTCCACCTGCAGATGAGGGGGATGGAGAAGATACAACATTAGTGCTGGCAGAAATCCAGAGCGCGGGAGTCATCAGCACAATAAGCGAAGGAGCGGGACGGGCCGGGGATGAAGAGCGCGGTAATGAGGGGGGACGAGCGCGGTAATGAGGGGGACAAGGGCCGCATTCAGCAGAGGAAAGGAATGAGGGGGGCTTCTAATTCTACCAATCAGAGGCGGATAATATCTGGCTGCAGGACAGGAAGGACATCACCGCCCATCACATTGCCCTCTGTTCACACCTGAGCTGTGTCCACAGTTTATAACTGAAGCAATAACTGTCATAAAGCCTCTGTAAATGGGACAGAAAATCTGCACCAAAATCTGTGCAAAACTTAACTGCAGATTTAGCCACAGATTTCACTCTTTGCAAACCATTAAGTGAAATTAGCAGTGACAATCCACACTGAGAACTTGTGTGGGCGCTATATGATGTGTGTTGTAGGTACTGTATAGCGGTAATGTGTGGGCGCTATATGATGTGTGTTGTAGGTGCTGTATAGCGGTAATGTGTGGGCACTATATGATGTGTGTTGTAGGTACTGTATAGCGGTAATGTGTGGGCACTATATGATGTGTGTTGTAGGTACTGTATAGCGGTAATGTGTGGGCGCTATATGATGTGTGTTGTAGGTGCTGTATAGCGGTAATGTGTGGGCGCTATATGATGTATGTTGTAGGTACTGTATAGCGGTAATGTGTGGGCGCTATATGATGTGTGTTGTAGGTGCTGTATAGCGGTAATGTGTGGGCGCTATATGATGTGTGTTGTAGGTGCTGTATAGCGGTAATGTGTGGGCGCTATATGATGTGTGTTGTAGGCGCTGTATAGCGGTAATGTGTGGGCACTATATGATGTATGTTGTAGGTACTGTATAGCGGTAATGTGTGGGCGCTATATGATGTGTGTTGTAGGTACTGTATAGCGGTAATGTGTGGTCGCTATATGATGTGTGTTGTAGGTACTGTATAGCGGTAATGTGTGGTCGCTATATGATGTATGTTGTAGGTACTGTATAGCGGTAATGCTTGGGCACTGTGTGATGCATGTTGTAGGTACTGTATAGCAGTAATGTGTGGGCGCTATATGAGGTATGTTGTAGGTACTGTATAGCGGTAATGTGTGGGCGCTATATGATGCGTGTTGTAGGCACTGTATAGCGGAAATGTGTGGACGCTATATGATGTGTGTTGTAGGCACTGTATAGCGGTAATGCGTGGGCTCTGTGTGATGCATGCTGTAGGCACTGTATAGCGGTAATGCGTGGGCACTGTGATGCGTGCTGTGGGCACTGTGTGATGCGTGCTGTAGGCACTGTATAGCGGTAATGCGTGGGCACTGATGCGTGCTGTAGGCACTGTATAGCGGTAATGCGTGGGCACTGATGCGTGCTGTCGGCACTGTATAGCGGTAATGTGTGGGCACTGTGTGATGCGTGTTGTAGGCACTGTATAGCGGTAATGTGTGGACGCTATATGATGTGTGTTGTAGGCACTGTATAGCGGTAATGTGTGGGCACTGTGTGATGCGTGCTGTAGGCACTGTATAGCGGTAATGTGTGGGCACTGTGTGATGCGTGCTGTAGGCACTGTATAGCGGTAATGCGTGGGCTCTGTGTGATGCGTGCTGTAGGCACTGTATAGCGGTAATGTGTGGGCACTATAGCGGTAATGCGTGGGCACTGTGATGCATGCTGTAGGCACTGTATAGCGGTAATGCGTGGGCACTGTGATGCGTGCTGTGGGCACTGTGTGATGCGTGCTGTAGGCACTGTATAGCGGTAATGCGTGGGCACTGTGATGCGTGCTGTAGGCACTGTATAGCGGTAATGCGTGGGCACTGTGATGCGTGTTGTAGGCACTGTATAGCGGTAATGCGTGGGCACTGTGATGCGTGCTGTAGGCACTGTATAGCGGTAATGCGTGGGCACTGTGATGCGTGTTGTAGGCACTGTATAGCGGTAATGCGTGGGCACTGTGATGCGTGCTGTAGGTACTGTATAGCGGTAATGCGTGGGCACTGTGATGCGTGCTGTAGGCACTGTATAGCGGTAATGCGTGGGCACTGTGTGATGCGTGCTGTAGGCACTGTATAGCGGTAATGCGTGGGCACTATATGATGCGTGTTGTAGGTACTGTATAGCGGTAATGTGTGGGATCTATATGATGCGTGTTGTAGGTACTGTATAGCGGTAATGTGTGGGCGCTTTATGATGTGTGTTGTAGGTACTGTATAGCGGTAATGTGTGGGCGCTATATGATGTGTGTTGTAGGTACTGTATAGCGGTAATGTGTCGGCACTATATTATATATGTTGTACTGTATAGCGGTAATGTGTGGGCACTATATGACGGCATTTTGTATACTTATACAAATAAATATTGGCATCCTGCTTTGCTTTTTGCTCACGGCCCCGTCGCCTTCTCTCCTCTGCCGGCGCCCCGTCGCCTTCTCTCCTCTGCCGGCGCCCCGTCGCCTCCTCTCCTCTGCCGGCGCCCCGTCGCCTCCTCTCCTCTGCCGGCGCCCCGTCGCCTCCTCTCCTCTGCCGGCGCCCCGTCGCCTCCTCTCCTCTGCCGGCGCCCCGTCGCCTCCTCTCCTCTGCCGGCGCCCCGTCGCCTCCTCTCCTCTGCCGGCGCCCCGTCGCCTCCTCTCCTCTGCCGGCGCCCCGTCGCCTCCTCTCCTCTGCCGGCGCCCCGTCGCCTCCTCTCCTCTGCCGGCGCCCCGTCGCCTTCTCTCCTCTGCCGGCGCCGTGCCCCTTCCTCACTAATGTTATTTGCTTTCCTTAGATTTGCTTTCTGACAACATTGTGCTTTCGCTGACCCACGCTGCAGCCGCAGAGGTCGTCTTGCAGATCATCTCGGAGTGTTACCCCCAGGTAATAATAAATACTATTAATTACAGCCCCATCTGTGATCTGAGCAGATCCACACTAGGCTATGCCACTGGAGATCCTTGGGGACCCTGCTGGGACCCCCACAATCTTTTTTGTCACTCTTGGGCTAATGATACATGGGGTAAGAACCAGCGCCCCCCTGTCCATAGGGTGTTTGTGAAATTCTCTATATATATTTTTGTAGCTTCAGTCTTTGGACCTGAGTTGTCGTCGTCTCTCCAAGCTGACTGGTTTTGCTCATCTCTTCTACCTGACCCGGCACCTGCAGAGTCTGAACCTCTCCTATAACGAGGTACGTCGCCTCCTTGCGCAGGGATCGGGTCTGCTGCCGTCGTGACGTCTTTTCCGATTACCCCGTATATGCCATCGATCGTGGGGTACCGGTGGGTAACAGTGGCAGTCAGTGGCCTCCTGAAGACCCCCGTCCTGCCATCTCTGTACATCTGTGTTCCCAGTATAGTATAAGAAATCAAACAGTCGCAGAGTCCAGGGCAAAAATAAGTAAAAATGTATTTAAAAATGAATAAATAAACTAAAACCCATAATTTTCATTTGTCTCGCTTTTCCCAATTAAAAACTAAAGAAATAAAAAAAAATAAATAAACAGAAAAATTGGTAAATCGAATCCGTAAAACTCCATCCTATGAAAATATAAAGAACCCAAATTGTAAACCTTTTAAAAAAATTAAAATCAAAATAATTGATTTTTCGATCGCTGCACTTCTCAAAAATGGAATAAAAAGCAATCGATCAAAATGGTATGAATAAAAATACAAAAAGACCCTCACCCAGCCCCAGCAACAGAAAAAGTTACAAGTCCCAAAAATGGAGGAATAGAAAGCCCATACTCATCCTGGGAAAAAAAAAACCCAGGCCATATAGACGGAACAATAAAATGGTTTGTGGCTCTTGGAAGAAGGCGAGAAACAAACAAATCTCTGTGTTTTCTGGTGGTAGCTGGTGACGGGAACATGTTCTTTTTTAGCTTTGCAGAGTTGAAGAGCTGGATCTGATCCACAACCTGGAGCTGAGAGAGCTGTGGCTGGAGGGAAACCCTCTGCACGGGGCGGTGGAAAGCTTCTCCGCCTGCTACAGGTGCCCGCACCTCTCTGCTATCACATTATTATACAAATGCAAATCACCGATTCAATGCTTTTATTTTTCTTTTTTTGTGTTGCACAGATTGGTAACTTATTTTCCCACCATTGAAAAACTAGTAAGTATACACCTAGGAAGACTGTAAAGCATCAACTGTATCTTAAAAAAAGGGGTATTCCCATCTCCAAGATCCTATCCCACTATGTAGTAGGTGTAATAATAATATTAGCAAATACCTCCAATTAAAATTGTAGTATTGTTCTTCTGATTAGCTATGTCGCTTACCCCATGTGCACTGCATTGTAGTAGTTTAGGTATCCATGATTATGACCACTAACAACTGTCGCTATGAGTGGTCGTGACCATAGATACCCAAGCTACTACAATGCCCTGCACATAGGGTAAGTGACATAGTGAATCAGAAGAACTATACTGTTTTCTAATTGGAGGTATTTTCGAATATTACTATTATTAGATCTACTACATATTGCGGTAGGATCTTGGAAATAGGCTGTATCTTTGCCTTTAAAAGGATAGTTCAATCTGTTGCATGGTGCGCTACCCCATGTACCCCAGCTTTATACCTTTCCCCCTGTGAGCCTTCCATCATACCAGTCACCTTTCCTGTCCTGTATTATATCCGCTGTCTCCATTCTTGCAGGACGGACAGTTTTTTAAAGAGAATCTATTTTTTGAGCCAGAAGAACCCCAACCTCTCCCACAGGCAAAGGTAAGTTGTATTCTTCTTTCACTTAAAGGGGTTGTCCAGAGCCGTTCACTTCCACATCGGATACTAGCGGTGCTGATGACGTTGCGATCCGCAGACCTACCGAGACGCTAGCATGATGGGCAGGTATCGTGCACCCGTCCAGTTCATTAGAATAGGACATGTGCCCAATATCTGAACACACGGGTCATAACGTCAGCAGCACCGCTCACTTCCAGGGCGTTGGTAAGCAATGCTGAAGTTCTTTTAATAAGCCCTTTAAAAGGTGTTCTCCCAATGGGATATTCTATGGATATACCTTAAAGGGGTTTTCCAGTTTTGGAAACTCCCTTTTCTTTTGGTTGCAGTTTGTTAAAAAAAAAAAAAAAAAAAGCGCTTTACTCGCCAGCCCCAGGTCCAGCACTGAGTCTCCGCCGCTGCTCCAGATGTCTGTTATTGCCTGCAGCTCTGACGTCACGTCAGTAGTGCTTGGCCCTGAGCGTATTGTGCCGCTACTGGCTGTGATGGCAGCACTACTGATAATGACACACTAAAAGGCGCAGCGGAGACTCAGTACCGGACCCAGTGAGGATGAGTACAGCACAGTTTCTTCAACAAAAAAAAATTGCAGAGGGGGAACAGGAGTTTTCCAAAGCTAGAAATCTCTTTAAATATCTGAGATGGACTAACCCTTTTATTGTCCCTTATATTATAGGTTAGATCTAAAGTAGTAAGGTGGTGGGGTGCCATCTTTAGTTGCCTCAATATGTATGTTTGTGTATATAAATAAAGATATTTTTCTCTACGGCACAGGGCAAAAGTTTTAGTTGGAATAAATGCTGTAGAGTAAAGAATGCTTTCAGAAAGAGAAGTGCTAACGCCTTCACCCTCCAAACCTGTTTTCACCTTCATGACCCGGCCAATTTTTACACTTCTGCCCAGTGTCCCTCTGAGGTAATTACTCTGGAACGCTTCCACGGATCCCCCTGATTCTGAGACTGCTTTTTCCTGACATATTGTACTTCATGATAGTGATAAAAGTTGTTCAATATGACTTGCATTTATTTGTGAAAAAAACGGAAATTTGGTGAAAATTTAGCAATTTTCCAAGTTTTAATTCTTATGACCTTAAATCAGAGAGATGTCACACAAAATAGTTAATAACATTTCCCACATGTCTACTTTACATCTGCATCATTTTGGAAACATAATTTTATTTTTGTTAGGAAGTTATAAGGATTAAAAGTTGACCAGCAATTTCTCATTTTTCCAACAAAATTTACAAAACCATTTTTTTTAGGGAACACATCACATTTGAAGTGACTTTGGGGGGCCTATATGACAGAAAATGCCCAAAAGTGACATAGTTCTAAAAACTGCACCCCTCAAGGTGCTTAAAACCACATTCAAGAAGTTTATTAACCCTTCAGGTGCTTCACAGGAATTAATGGAACGTGGAAGGAAAAAATGAACATTTTACTTTTTTTTTTCACAAAAATTTTACTTTATCCCCAATTTGTTTTATTTTCACAAGGGTTACAGGAGAAAATGGACCCTAAATTGTGTTGCGCAATTTCTCCTCAGTACACCGCTACCCCATTTGTGGAAGAAAACCACTGTTTGGGCGCACGGCAGGGCTCGGAAGGGAAGGAGCACAGTTTGACTTTTCAAACACAAAAATGGCTGGAATCGAGAGCTGCCGCCATGTCGCTTTTGGAGATCCCCGATGTGCGTAAACAGTGGAAACCTTCCACAAGTGACGCCGTTTTGGAAACTAGATCCCCCAAGGAATGTTAGCTGTGCGGGGTGCACCTTGTGCTCCCAGGTGCTTCACAGAAGCTTATAATGTAGAGCCGTGAAAATAAAAAGTTACATTTTTCCCACAAAAATGTTCATTTAGCCCCAAATTTTGCATTTTCACAATGGTAACAGGAGAAAATGCACTGTAAAATGTATTGTGCAATTTCTCCTGAGTACACCAATACCCCATATGTGGATGAAAACTACTGTTTGGGCGCACGGCAAGGCTCGGTAGAAAAGGAGTGCCATTTGACTTTTTAAATGCAAAATTAGCTGGATCATTAGCCGACGCCATGTTGGGTTTGGAGAGCCCCTGATGTGCCTAAACAGTGGAAACCCCCTCAGAAGTGACACCATTTTAGAAATTATACCCCTTTGGGAATTTATCTGCAAGTGTAGTGAGTTTTCCAGATACAAGCAGCAGTGGATGTTGCTGAGTGAAAATTGCAAATCTGCATTGTAGTGACCAGTACGTTGTAGTCCTCAGTACGCTGTAGCCCCCAATACATTGTAGTGACCAGTACATTGTGTCCAGCCCATGCTTCTGGAGACACACACCTGTAATTTAGGCCGGCTGTCATCACTACAGAAAGGCCAAACATGTGGACGCTAAATGTGGTTTAGGCTCAGATGACTGCCTTCTGGACATCTGTCAAGTCAGCAGTCTTCCCTATGATTCTGGAGCCTACTGAAACAGACTAAGGTGCCTTTTTAAATGCTTCGGAAGCCTTTGCAGGTGTTTTTTGTTAATTATTCTAATTTACTGAGATAATGATTTTTGTGTTTTCATTGGATGTAACCCATAATCATCAACATTAACAGGAATAAACGCTTGAAATAGATCACTCTGTAATGACTCTATATAATATGAGTTTCACTTTTTGTATTGAAGAATTGAAATAAATTAACTTTTTGATGATATTCTAATTGTGTGAGAAGCACCTGTAAATGCGAGTATTATAACACTATTGCAATACTGCACCCCTGTATATTCTCCCTGGAGTTCACCAAATTCTGTACTATACATAGTAGACGAAACATAATAAATTCAGATACACGGCTGCTAGATATTAATTGAATTCTTTATTGGCTTCATACAAGATATCAAATGTAGAATTTCCCACCAGTCGTGTGGGGCAATAGTCATGTGGCCCTGATGATGATGGGCTCACGGAGAGTCGTCCGTCAGAACTCAGGAGAGGAAAAACCCCCGGTGGAGGAAACCTCTAGGGAACCATGTCTGAGGGCCTGCCCTTCCCTTGGGCGGTGCTGGATGATGGCAGCTTGTGTTGTAGATCGGGGTTGATGCAGCAGAAAATTCACTTATTCAGTGATTACATCTGACTGCAGAAAGTAATGAGAACAGAGACCGAGCCCGGAATCTGCCTCGTCCTGAAGTGCGGCTCCTCTGCTCCTGACATGGCGGCCGCCACATCATTGACTTCTTATAGCCGTCACCTCCAGCTGTACCCCGTCTTCTTAGTGGGACCCCAGCTCGCTTATAGTGATCTGTAGAAAGAGGGAACAGAACTGATCATGGAGCAGCCGAATATTTAATATCCGAGACGTTCACACGATTTACTCCCGGTTACTGCTGCTCAGTACACTCCTCTTACCTGGATTATATTTGGTCCATGGTGATGACAGAAACACCGACACTTGTTATAGCTGCGGGGGCCATTCTTGTTCTGGTTCACACCTCTGTGTACAAAATAACAGAAAACCCCTTATAATCCTGCTATAATTAATCTCTTAATACATCTTTATAGGGGCTGGAGCTAAGCTTTAATGATAAACGGCTCCAATAATGGCAGCGCCCCCCCCCCCATCATATTTATACATTCACTATATTGAGGGTATTATGGAAAGTCCATGGTTACTTACTGGTGCAGGCTGGTCTGTGGTCCAGGGTCGTGTCCGGTTGAAGGTCAGGGCGATCTTGTGGACCGTCATTGACTCTACATGCTGTTTATAGGCATGGAGTCACTTCCTGACCTTTTTGGGAAATGCGCTGATCCTGCCGGTCTGCAGGCAGGATATCAGATGAGTCCTCATCAACCGATGCCGGAACTCTGCTCTGGGTTCACCGCCATCTGCTATAAGCTCGTAGGCAAACGCTATGGCGAATAAGCCACAGTCATAGCTGTTCCTCTGCTGATCCACATCGATAAATGTCAGATGTTTCAGGGGCTCTTCGACCACTTCACTGTACAGGTTGATAATCTGCTCACAGATGGACGGAGTCAGATTTCCGGAGTTGATGCTGTCGGCCACAAAGATTTGGCCATTTTTGTAGCAGGTGGTCAGCCAGTGCACCCTCTCCTCATCATAGTGGATTTGTACAGCATTCTTCAGTACACTGTACCCTGGCACTAGAAGAGCGCAGGGGGGCTGCAGGCCATCAAAACCCTCAAACTGACTCTGCAGCAGGTCCTGGGCCATCATGACGATCTCATCATCCAGGAAGCCTTCCTCCCCTTTGCTCAGCAGGATGGTTAACTGCTCTGGAGACAGGATGTCCTCCTGTTTCCCGATATCGGGCATCTCCACTTGTGGGGTCTCCATCTCCGGGGTTACCTCTCTCAGTAGATCAGAAAGGTTTTCTGTAGCAGCTCTCTTGGCCGGTGGCAGCATCTTGGGCTGACTGTCCTCGGAGGTTGGTGCTTTTCTTTTTAGATTGTCCCGGGGTCTTGTTTGTAGCAGCCCCTCGTGTGCACCTTGTGCACATTCTGGATCGGCAAGATCCTCTCCACTTTCTGCAATGCTGGCAGTGGATTCAGTATCACCTACTATGTAGGTTGGGCTCTTCTCACCGCTGTCTTGGCTGATGACTTGGTCTTTACGTCTGGTTATAGCAACTGACCTGAAGCGCCTGACTGCTGTAATGGTGGCAGATTTCGTGGCCAGGAAGGAATCCTGCAGCAGTGTTCTCCAATTGCGATGGGATTTCCTGAATCGGGTCAGAAGGCTAAAGCCAATTGACTTGCAGGAAGAGAGAGCCTTGACCAGCAGCCGCTGGCCATAACGGGGACGTCCATGAATCCTCATGATGGCGTCGCTTTCTTTCTCCTTCTTTCTCCTTTTATTCCTTTAGCTTTGTGTATCCAATAAAGAGTCACACAAAAGACAGCCCCGGCTCTGCGCTCAGGCATTCTATACACTTTACTCCCATTGTGATGTCATAGAGCCGATGATGACACCAGAGTTCCATGTAGATCGTGACATCACCGCCATGTAGATGATGACCTCACAGCTCCAGGCCCAGCTGCTAAGGGCTCCCCAGTAAGATTGATGGTGACTCTACAGCTACATGCAGTTATTTTCTAACCCTTGTTCACACATTTTCAGCCGCATTCTCCATATATTGGAATGAGGAGGTGCGTCTGTGTGTAGCCAAATCTCCACCGACGTATATAGAGATTGCAATAGGGGGGTATTGGTGGTTTATGGCACTTGCTGTAAAGAGTAAGTGCACAATATGACCCATGTTACATGTAGTTTTACCAGAAAGGTTTGCAATTGAACTTGTTAAAGGCGTCATGTTTTTACAGTATGTTCACACGTTGCGTTTTTGCTGCTGTTTTTTTCTGCAGCCAAAACTTGATGTCTTGATAGTAAAAAAGCTGCAGACAAAAAACAGTTTTTTATTGCGTCTTTTTGCTGCGTTCTTCAGGATCCCAAAGTTCAGCTTTGCTTCCACCATACAAGCATGAGCAATGCAAGGTGTTAGGCCACCAACAACAGACGGATGTGACACCAGAAAACATTTTGGGGAAAAGGGGCAATTTGATACAATTATTTAGTGGAACAAGATTTTTATGTCTGAAAAACTAGTGACTATTCATGAAAAAATACACAATTGGAAGTGTAAAAACAGCTAGGGGAATTGGTCAGTCATAGTTTACCCAAGACTTGGCGGTGCATTGAGATATCAGGTATTGTTTCCTTTTACACATATCACTAATTTAATTAAAATGTACTAATCCTATCTGCCATCTCGGGTGATGAAACCAAGACATTTAGGTTTAAATGCGGGAAAATCACAGAAATAAATGGGTTTCACGTCCAGCCATACCTGTGTTTTTTTTGTTTTTTGTTTTTTTTTTCACTAAAAGCGCTGCAAGAACTGTTGGCAACGTTTTCTGCTGCATTTCTGCTGCTTTTTTGCACTTACTTGTAACTTTCTATGAGTGAAAGAATTAACATGCATCAGTTTTCCAATTCAGTCAGGAAGAGTAAAACAAAAAATAAGCGTGAACCTGAGATTTCTGAAATCTCCTAGCTTTTGCCGACATTGTAAAAAGCAGCTTTTAATTTGCATAAAAACACAATGTGTGAACATAGCCTTAGGCTGCACTCACATGCTGCTTTCTCTAATCCCCTCCAGGACAGCACCAACAGGAGGTTGCCTCCCCATCCTAATTAGGGACAGGAACCAAGAGGTTAAATAGCCCTTCCCTTCCCTCTAACCTCAGTGTTTTTCTTGTCCCTAAGGGATGAAGAGGTTTCCTTCTGGTGCGGCTGTGGCCGGCAATCTACTTCCCCAAAAATCAGTACCTTTCAGCCGGGTAGCCGTGGATCGATCGCCCTGTGCCTTCCTTCCATGTCCGCTGCTCTTTCCTCCCGGCGGGACAGCACCTTCCTCCAGAGCTCATTCAATGCTGGATGGTGAGAAGATATTGGCTGGGGGCCTCCTGTAGCTCCCCAGCCAGTTGCGATGTCTCCCCCTCTCCCTGAGCGCAACACTCTCCTCCGGTGTATAGCTGGCCGCATGGAGAGCTCATAGGAAGTGACGCGCGCCGGTCCATTCAATGGCCGCGTCGTCACTTCTGGTTGCGTTCCAGGGTGGAATGCACTGCCATTTTGGAAATTTGAAATTTCAATTAAAAAAGTGCAATAATCAGGATTGGTGGACCTGATATCAGGAGAGGGGGGGGCCTCATCCTATTGGATGAGGACAGCGCTGGATCTCAGTTCCTGTATAAAAGGACCCTGATGGAAGACACCATAAGGAAGGACTGAGGTTCTAAAGATGGATGTGTCTGCCCCTAAAGCTGCATCTGCAGAGCCCAGCACAAACTCTGGCCCAGTGAGTATGTCTGGTATGGGTAAGTCCGTCTCGGTGCAGGATCCATTCTTATGTTTTCCCCACCGCCAGGAGGAGCTGAACGATCACGAGTGCACCCTGCTGCTCCTTTCTGAATCTATGGATCGGCGATCTTTGTCCGTGCCGTGGACTTGGTATGTAGTGTCGGAGTGCATGTGTGACCAGTATGCTCCTCCTGGCGGTGGTCTTGCAGCCATTGAAGGGCAAAGCGCATGTGCGACTGGCCCCTCTGTTAACTCCTCCTGGCGGAGGCAGGGTGCATGTGTGGCTGACTGCTCTGTTAACTCCTCCTGACTTAGGCTGGGGGCATATGTGACCGGCCCCTCTGTTAACTCCTCCTGGCGGAGGCAGGGTGCATGTATGACCGGCCGCTCTGTTAACTCCTCCTGACTTAGGCAGGGGGCATATGTGACCGGCCCCTCTGTTAACTCCTCCTGGCAGAGGCAGGGTGCATGTATGACCGGCCGCTCTGTTAACTCCTCCTGGTGGTGGTCTTCTGGCTACAGGAATACTGAGGGCGCCAGTGGTGGTATCCGCTGCATACGTTATGATTGATCTCGTCTCTTCCAATCATCATGTAATTCACCAGATTTTTAATATACCGTATATACTCGAGTATAAGCCGAGTTTTTCAGCACATTTTTTGTTCTGATAAAGCCCCTCTCTGCTTATACTCTGGTATATACTCGAGTATATAGAAATTCTGGTGGTGTGTAGTGGTGGGGCAGGTTGTGACGGTGGAGGAGCGGGGCACACGCTGTAGCCGCTGCTGCAGCTACCACGTGTGCCCGCTGCTAAAGAGAAATTAATATTCCCTCTTCTCCACTCCCATGGAGAAGGATGAATATTCATTCTCTTTAGTAGCGGGCACAGAGAAGCGTTGAGCCGCAGTTCCTGCTGACAGTGCCCGCTACTAAAGAGAGTGCATATTCACTCTTCTCCACGCCCATAGTCCCGGCGTGGAGAGGAGTGAATGTGCCAGCAGCTCAGCGTCTGAGAGCGCATGGCAGTGACGTCATGCGCTGCTCAGATGCTGACATGAGCTGCTGCAGCAGAAAAGGAAGCAGAGCAGAGGTGAGGAAGGAAGGGGAGTATAAGGGTATGTGCACATGGGCGTTATTGGCAGCGCTTTGAACGCTGTGTACTTTATTGGGGATTGGGGATGAGGGGGCATGCATACCAGAATTGGGGGATGAGGGGTGCCATACATACCAGAATTGGGGGATGAGGGGTGCCATACATACCAGAATTGGGGGATGAGGGGTGCCATACATACCAGGATTGGGGATGAGGGGTGCCATATATACCAGGATTGGGGGATGAGGGCTGCCATTCATACCAGGATTGGGGATGAGGGGGCATGCATATCAGAATTGGGGGATGAGGGGTGCCATACATACCAGAATTGGGGGATGAGGGGTGCCATACATACCAGAATTGGGGGATGAGGGGTGCCATACATACCAGAATTGGGGGATGAGGGGTGCCATACATACCAGAATTGGGGGATGAGGGGTGCCATACATACCAGAATTGGGGGATGAGGGGTGCCATACATACCAGAATTGGGGGATGAGGGGTGCCATACATACCAGAATTTGGGGATGAGGGGTGCCATAAATACCAGGATTGGGGATGAGGGGTGCCATGCGTACCAGGATTGGGGATGAGGGGTGCCATGCGTACCAGGATTGGGGATGAGGGGGCCATGCGTACCAGGATTGGGGATAAGGGGGCCTCCTCAGGACCAAGGGGTGAGACGCTGCTTCTCGAGAGGCCCTGACCTCCTCAAGACGAGGGGGTGAGACGCTGCTTCTCGAGAGGCCCTGACCTCCTCAAGACGAGGGGGTGAGATGCTGCTTCTCGAGAGGCCCCAACCTCCTTAAGACGAGGGGGTAAGACACTGCTTCTCGAGCCCCAACCTCCTTAAGACGAGGGGGTAAGATGCTGCTTCTCGAGAGACCCCCGACCACTTCAGGAAGAGGGGGTGAGACGCAGTGAAGACCTGCTACAGTATTTATTGTACAGGAATGAAGTATGAAAATTGTACAAAGTACCTTCGTCCTCGCTGGACTCGCTGACGTGCACGCTCACAGCCGTGTTTGGGGAGTCTGTCCATTCAAAGTAAACCCCAAAACCAATGTCAAAGTTATCTGTGGCAAACTCCCAGAAAAGATAGGAGCCTTCCTCGTATGTGGGGACCCGGACTGTGACCATCTCTCCTCTTCCGACGGTGATGACTGAGTCCGCGTCCTGCCGGATCTTCTCTTTGAAGTCTTTAATTTGGGGTCTTGTCCACGTGGATGGGGCAGCAATGACCGGCGTGGACTCTGTAGAGAGAAGGAAGTGGAAAAATAATGAGCAAACATAAACCATTAGCCAATGTCCAGGTATCGTCTGATTGTCCACCCAACAGACCCCAACCCCACTGAGGTCAATAGGACGCACCTTTAGGCCCGTTCTCCAGCAGGTCTTCCAGCGGGGTCGGCCTCCAGTTCTTTCTCAGCATTGTCTATGTGTGGGTGGGTTTGTCCATTGACCGAGGGGGCTTCTCCGGAGCCGGTAATGCTTCCCATGTTCATCTTGGATGGAGAACTGACAGGGGAGCTGGTTCCAGCCGAAAGTGCCTCCTGCTGTTTCTGTAAGGCCGAGAGGGTAAGGAGAGGGTAACACCACGTCATTTATGAGCATTCTTCATTTCTTGTATGCTGCGAAGCAAAACTGCAGTGTAAAGCATGAGGGGAAGAACAAAGAAGCTTAACTTCTAATGAGGCAGCGTTTCAGACAACCACAGGCTCCAATAGACGCTGCACACAAATCCCACTGTCTTCCACTTATAAACGCTGCATCTAATCAACCAGCTACTCAGCGCACCGCCATCATCAAGAGCAAAACTCAGCCGCGCAATTTTTTTCTTACTAAAAACAATTAGTTAATTAGTTCAGGTTCCAGGGAGCGTAAAGTGCAGGGTTTATTTTCTACATCAAAACCCGCAATAGCAATCTACTCTGATTATCGTATTTTTACAGCTGTTTTTACCCCATTTATTGTTGAAGATCTGAAGGTTTTATTAATTCTGTACAAGAAGCGAGGGCATTTTTTCATGCATTTTTTCGACTCCACAGGAAAAAATAAACAAACCAAAAAAACACAAATTTCAGCAACGTCTTTAGATGCACAGCGGCCAGGAGTTTTCCGGGAAGCACAAGAAGTTTGCTCTAACTTTTAAACCAGTGTTTCCAAAACTCCAGTCCTCACGGCCCCCACAGGTCATGTTTCAGGATCTCCTTCGTATTACACAGGTGAGAGAATTCCTGATGCCTTGATAGTATTACACAGGTGATGGAAATACTAAGGAAATCCTGAAAACATGACCTATGGGGGCCGTGAGGACTGGAGTTTGGGAAACACCGTTTTAAACACAGGGGATTTTCTGCAAAAAAAACCAAACCCTGCAGCATTTATGCTACGTGGGAACATGGTCCGACAGGTAAATGCAGCTCAGAGCAGCGAGGCTCGGGGGTCTGTGCGCTGCGTCTACCTGTTGCTGAGCGAGCTGCACTTGGTACAGCTGCTGCATGTACTGCTGGTAGTGCTGTTCCTGCAGCTGCCGGATCAGGAGCTGCTGTTGCTCGAAGTTCCCCGGGTACTGCTGCGCTGCGTACTGCTGAAACTGCACCGCTGTCTGCAAGTTCAGGGCGGCCATGATCTGCTGCCTGCAAAAAAAAAATAGAATTAAGATTTGAAACACAAATGCACGGTCCTGCCCTAATGACTGCTGCACCCACCATTGCCTGTGGCCGGCAGAGCTTTAGTAATTTTCCATTAAAATGAATGTGACAGGGCTCCGTGGACCCCATTGTTGGTGACCCCAGCGCATGTACCCTCCAACCGGTCACCAGCATTGCATACAACAGACTGCTCCTTGCACTATGGCTCATACTACGAGGGTCCTGAATGAGTGACCCACCCAAAAATATCCTTTAAGAAAGATGAGTGACTTCCGATGGGAGTACTTACTTTTGCTGTTCCATTCTACACCGTTCATCCTCCGCTCGCATCCTCTCTTCCTCCTCTCTCCGCAGCCTCTGCTCCTCTTCTTTCCTCCGCTTCTCCTCCTCTCGCAGCAGCCGCTGCCGCTCCTCCTCTTCCGGCCGTCTCCGCTCCTCCTCTTCTCTCCTGTAAAGTCAGCAGATGACGCTTTACACTGAACTATGTCGGACATGATTTTTGCAGCAGCGTCAACCGTTCTCACTTCCTGGGACTTAAAGCAGAAGTCCGGTCCATGATCCCTCCGGTCTTACATACCGACTGCTCCGTAAATCCATAATCACCGACTCCAGCTACAGTGGTGGCCAAAAGTATTGGCACCCCTGCAATTCTGTCAGATAATACTCCGTTTCTTCCTGAAAATGATTGCAATCACAAATTCTTTGGTATTATTATCTTCATTTAATTTGTCTTCAATGAAAAAACACAAAAAGAATTGTCCTAAAGCCAAATTGGATACAATTCCACACCCAACCTAAAAAAGGGGGTGGACAAAAGTATTGGCACTGTTTGAAAAATCATGTGATGCTTCTCTAATACGTGTAATTAACAGCACCTGTAACTTACCTGTGGCACCTAACAGGTGTTGGCAATAACTAAATCACACTTGCAGCCAGTTAACATGGATTAAAGTTGACTCAACCTCTGTCCTGTGTCCTTGTGTGTACCACATTGAGCATGGAGAAAAGAAAGAAGACCAAAGAACTGTCTGAGGACTTGAGAAACCAAGTTGTGAGGAAGCATGAGCAATCTCAAGGCTACAAGTCCATCTCCAAAGACCTGAATGTTCCTGTGTCTTCCGTGCGCAGTGTCATCAAGAAGTTTAAAGCCCATGGCACTCTGACAGAATTGCAGGGGTGCCAATACTTTTGGCCACCACTGTATACTGCAATTTGTACTGGAGTAGAAGGTAACCTGAAAGATGCCTCATGTCCTATCAGCCTCATACTGCTGTTTTGTCCCCCATGCTTTACACTGCAGGTTGGATTCTATGTATTGAACTTAGTCAAAGTTTAAGAACTCCTGCGGCTTTAAGTTAGTGATATGATAGGGATTTGATACCACTTAAGGCAGTTGGAAATTTTACAAAATTGACCCATAAAAAACAAATATTTCTCGCCTGATGACTCCTTCACTTCTCCCGTGCTCACACTCTGGCGGCCATCACTTTTTTTCCTGCAGCGATGATGTTGTATATAATCCATGTGACTGCTGCAGTCGATCACTGGTTTCTACGGTCTCATGCTGTACTTGCCAGTGATTGGCTGCAGGAAACAGAAAGCTCCTTTAAACTAACAGACAACCCCTTTAAGTGTGGAAAAACGTGACCCAGATGTCGATCATCATCTATCTTGTGAGATAGCGACTGCTGTTAACCTCTGCTATAGACTGGAGCGGAAAGATTTGCAGGACCCTGGTCCGGCATCCATAGAAAACCGCTGCAAACCATCTCCTATCTATCAGCATCACCAGCGCCTCTTCTGGTAGAGTTGGGTGGGTTCACTGCACAATCTGCAGAGCGGTCCCTTTAAGAACGTCTCCAGTAACTATTAGTGCTGGAGTTGTTTTCAGGTACCTGTCTGCAGGTTGTGCGTCACCTTGCTGCTCAGCCCCATTCACTTTAATAGAACTGAGCTGCAATACCAGGCACAGCCTGTGGACACGTGTGGCGCTGTTTCTGGAGGAAACCAGCAGTTACCGTGCAGCACCGATGCCGGATGTACGGATTGTAGGGATTAGTACCTTTTTCTCTCCTGCTCTTCTTTCTCTATTTTATGGGATGTGACGTATGTGGAGAAGAGGTGGCAGCATCTGTTCAGGAGGGTGATAAACTCCGTCATGGCTTCCTGCTTGCTTAGGTTGCCCAGGGCCGTCCATTCTTTCCTGTGAGAAAGACGACAGTGTGTGAACGACGCTCAGAGGGAGCAAAGGCTTCTATGAAGAGGTTAAAAACGCATCGTCGCTCAGTTTTATGCAAGAAACAGTCTGCAGTTTTCTATTAAACTTTGCATTTCAATTCCTATTTTTTTTTTTGGACACATCAGATCGATGCATGCCCATGATGGAAAATCTGTTGCCGTTTTGCGTACACAGCTCCCATAAATGCTCATGGTAATGAGGTTCACCCTGCAGTCCCTGACTGCTACTTTAGTGGTGAAAAATATACAATGGCAGGATCAGACTACATATGTAGTGTAGTCTGTAACCATGGAGACACACAGATCTGCATCAGTGCTGTGTATACAAAACGATAAGAAAGCGTTAGGCTATTTACAAAGTGGCTACTTTTTTTATAGGAATGTGATACACAAACAAAGCACACGACGTTCGTTACCTCCTATCGTTGCCCAGGACATCGAAGAAGCCGACTTCGGGGCACGTGTCGGGGTTGTACGGTCCCAGGAGGACTTGTTTGTGCAGAGCCACCAGCCTCAGCTTCTCCTCGTAGGTTGGATGGAAAGCCTTCCCGTCCTTCTCTGTAAAAAAAATACAGAAGGAAAATGGTTAGGAGACCCATCACATGTACCAAACTGCGTGTGCCGCCATATAATGCTCCACAAAAACTGTAATAAGACAGTGATAGGACCACTAAAGCCACCTGACCCCAGTGTGCAGTAATCAGACCCTGCAATACTGAGTAATATCTGTGCACAACACATAATACAATCCACTTTCCAGTAATTGGACCCAGAACGATAAAATTAAATTCTTACAGGGTGATTCCTTAAATACCTTGTAAAAGTCCCTGAGCTCCCCCGATTCTGCAACTCTTTTCCGTTTTTTGCTGCGTCGCTCCATTGCAGAGATATTCACATTTGCGTTTTTTGGAGCGCTGCATGTGAAATCTCTGCTTGTAGTGCAACGGGCTGTTTCTTCTCTGCTTCCACAGATCAGGAGAAGATCTAGTAGTCGAGCATGTGATCATTGGCAGCGTCTTGGAGGGAGGGGTGAAAGTGCGCACTCCAAAATAAGACTAAAAAAATGCAAAGTTGTACTGCAAAGCAGAGATTTCACATACTCACATTTGTTGCTTTCGGAGTGCAGTATCTCTGCAATGGAGCGACGCAGTGCAAAACGGCAGAAAAGCAGCAGGGTTCAGGAGGGCTCAGGGGTTTTTACCAGATATGTAACTAAATTTTTTGAGGCCGAGTGACAAAACCAAAAATATTTTTATATGCATCTCCAAAAGTACAGCCTAGTTTCCCTGCAGCCACATTAAATGTTGTGATACTGTACTGTGTGCCAAATGATAAAGGCAGCTCAGCTAAACCTGACTGTATGAATACAGTAGCCACCAAAAGTTTAGCATTTTTTTTTTAAATTGTGATTGCTTCTGTTTGGTTGTTGTGAGGCCATTTTTCTGGTGATTTTAGTTAACTGGAAGCAAATGATTGTCAGCTATCAGGACAAAAATTGTGTTGGACATTGTTTTATCCCTTTATGTGTTAGTTTTCAACATTTGCTGGAACAAATGTTTTGCATATTTTGTTATGGGCAGTCGAATTTTGCCTAAATTTTTTTTTTTTGCGTTTTTAGGTTAAAAACATGGCAGAGACAAAGCCAAATTTATCACCAGATGTCAGGAAGCTTATTATTCTGGGAGTGAAGTCAGGGAAAAGCCATAAAGAGGCAGCTATGGAATTCACCTGTTCTCAGAGTCAAGTGTCAGATATATTAAAGAAAGAAAAAGAAGGTTCTGGAACAGCCGGCAAACCTAGAAGTGGACGACCAAGGAGAACTTCCTCCAGAGTTGATCACATTATAAAGAAAAAGTCAGTATCTGATGTCCACAAAATGAACAAAGAATATGGGGTCAAAGTGAGTCGCGACGACTAAGCAGTAGGGCTGAATGCACGAGTTCCAGTCAAGAAGCCTTTCATCTCTGCAAAGAACCGGAAGGTCCGACTTGTGTTTGCCAAAGAACACAGCCAACGGAAAGAGACAGATTGGTCTAAGGTGTTGGGGTCGGATGAATCCAAGTTCAATCTGTTTGGTAGTGATGGCAGCACTGTATATACTGCAGAATTGGAAAACGTAATGATGTAAGGTACCAAACGCCTACAGTGAAACATGGTGGTGGCAATCTCATGGTTTTGGGCTGCTTTTCTGCATCGGCCATTGGCATAGAATTGATGGAAATATGAATGCTACCATGAACAAGGATACAGTTGTGCTCAAAAGTTTACATACCCCGGCAGAATTTTTCCTTTCTTGGTCTTGTTTCAGAGAATATGAATGAGAACAAAAAAACTTTTTCTCCACTCATGGTTATTGGTTGGGTGAAGCCATTTATTGTCAAACTACTGTGTTTTCTCTTTTTAAATCTTAATGGCAACCAAAAACATCCAAATGACCCTGATCAAAAGTTCACATACCCTGGTGATTTTGGCCTGATAACATGCACAGAATTTGACACAAATGGGATTGAATCAGGGCCGGCGTCAGCAAATGGAACGAAGCAAGATCCCTCAAGATGTCTTGAATACCCGAGTGGCTTCAATGCGGTGCGGCAGGAACTAAAGCAAGAGGTTATGTTACAAAATACTAAGTTATGGCATTGTAAAGAATGAATTACTCTCTAGGTTGTGATCAATAAATAGTAGATGCAAAACTTTTGGCCGTCAGTTTTCTTTAATTAAAAGACCATTCCTATATTCAAAAGCATTTTGGTTACAATTAAGGTCTTGTATGATGACAACTTCATGCACTTTCAATTCCTCACCAGGGAAATGGCATCACAACAACCAGACAGAAGTCATCACATTTTTAAAAAAAAAAAAAGCAAAACTTTTGGACTCTATTGTATAATCTATATGTGCGCTGTATCGGCCATAGTATCAGAGATAATGCGGTGTCTGACTATCTGTATGATCTGAATCTAAGTGAAGGAGGCAGGAAACATTTCCGCAAGAACGGTCCAGTCACGCTAAAATTCACAACGGAACTTTAATCATTGCAAAATGGAATTTTCTGAACTTTCTAACACTATGTTTCAAATGCTTCACATTTCTAGATCTCTGCTTTCCGGCAGTGAATGAAGACTCGTTCTGACCAAATACTTTTCACACTGGTACATTCTTACAGATCTTATCCTGGTACAATATATCAATACAGAAGGAAGAGGTTCAGTCTGATGGTTTAGAACAGATACAACTGTAGCAAACTCCCAGCTATTATTATTATTTATTTATATAGCGCCGTTGATTCCATGGCGCTGTACATAAGGGGTTACATACCAAGTAAAAATATCACTTACAGTAAACAAACTAACAATGATAGACTGGTAGAGAGGGAGGAGGACCCTGCCCTTGCGGGCTTACATTCTACAGGAGTGGGGAGGAGACAATAGGTTGGGGGTTGCAGTAGCTCCGGTGTTGTTGAGGAGGCAGCGGGGTCATTGCAGGCTGTAAGCTTTCTTGAAGAGATGGGTTTTCAGGTTCCGTCTGAAGGATCCGGATGTGGAGGATAATCGGACGTGTTGAGGCACAGAATTCCAGAGGATGGGGGATATTCGGGAGGAATCTTGGAGGTGATTGCGTGAGGAACGGATAAGTGTGGAGGAGAGAAGGAGGTCTTGGGAGGACTGGAGGTTACGTGAGGGAATATATCGGGAGATTAGTTCAGAGATATACGGAGGAGAGAGGTTATGGATGGCTTTGTAGGTCAGTGTTAGTAGTTTGAACTGGATATGCTGGGGGAATGGGAGCCAGTGAAGCAATTTGCAAAGGGGCTTAGCAGAGGAGTAGCGAGGCGAGAGATGAACAAGTCGTGCAGCAGAGTTGAGGATAGACTGGAGGAGTGCGAGAGTGTTAGCAGGGAGGCCACAGAGGAGGATGTTGCAATAGTCGAGGCGGGAGATGATGAGGGCGTGCACAAGCAGTTTAGTAGAGTTAGGGTTGAGGAAAGGACGGATTCTGGAAATATTTTTGAGCTGGAGGCGACAAGTGGTGGCGAGAGCTTGGATGTGGGGTTTGAAGGACAGGGCGGAGTCAAGGGTTACTCCGAGGCAGCAGAATGTCGGTACAGCGGAAAGAGTGATGTCATTTATTGTGATAGAATGATCAGGTGGGAAGGATATGCAAGGTGGTGGAAAGATAATGAGTTCAGTTTTGTCCACATTGAGCTTGAGGTAGCGGGAGGAGAAGAAGGAGGATATGGCTGATAGACATGCTGGGATTCTGGACAGCAGAGAGGTGACGTCTGGGCCAGAGAGGTAGATCTGGGTGTCGTCAGCGTACAGATGGTACTGGAAGCCATAGGATTTTATCAGCTGTCCCAGGCCAAGGGTATAGATTGAGAAGAGTAGGGAGTCCTAGGACAGAGCCTTGAGGGACTCCAACAGAGAGGGGGCAGGGTGAGGAGGTAGCGTGGGAGTGGGAGACGCTAAATGTGCGGTTAGAAAGGTATGAGGAGATCCAGGATAGGGCAAGGTCTTTGACGCCAAAGGAAGAGAGGATCTGTAGTAGGAGGCAGTGGTGTATCGAAAGCAGAGGACAGGTCAAGAAGAAGGAGTACAGAGAATTGTCTGTTAGCTTTGGCTGTGAGCAGGTCATTAGTAATTTTGGTAAGGGCAGTTTCGGTGGAATGGTGGGGGCGGAAGCCGGATTGTCGGTTGTCGAAGAGAGAGTTAGATGAAAAGTGGGAGGAAAGTTTGGCGTGAACGTGTTGCTCAAGGAGTTTGGAGGCAAATGGGAGCAGCGATATGGGGCGATTGCTGGACAGGGCGGATGGGTTGAGGGATGGCTTTTTGAGGATGGGCGTGATTGTGGCATGTTTGAAGGCAGCAGGGAAAGTACCAGAGGATAGTGATAGGTTGAAGAGATTGGTTAGGGATGAGACGAGTGTGGGGGTGAGATTGGGGAGGAGGTGGGATGGGATGTGGTCGAGTGCACATGTGGTGAGGTGTGATTTGGAGAGGAGATGAGTAAGGTCTCTTTCCGTGATGTTGGGAAGGGAGGTTATGGAGTTAGGGAAATGGTGTGGAAAACAAAGGGGTTGTGGTGGTCGGACAGTGAAGACTTGTCGTGTTTGGTCAATCTTGTTTTTGAAGTGTGTGGCAAACTCCTCGGCGGAGATGAGGGAGGTCGGAGGGGGCAGTGAAGGGTGGAGGAGAGAGTTAAAAGTGTTGAATAGCTGTTTGGGGTTGTAGGATAGGGAGGATATGAGGGTTGTGAAGTAGGCCTGTTTAGCAGAGGTGAGTGCTGAGTTGAATGCGAGCGTTGCTTGTTTGAATGCAGTGAAGTCTTCTTGAGTATGTGTTTTCTTCCAACGCCGCTCCGCAACCCTGGACGCTTGTCGAAGCTGTTTAGTGAGGTTGTTGTGCCAGGGTTGCCTGTTGGCTCGTCGCGCTCTGCCATGCATAAGAGGGGCGACCGAGTCAATAGTTGATGCGAGAGTGGCATTGTAGAAAGCAGTGGCGCTGTCTGTGTCATGGAGTGAGGATATGGATGTCAGTGGTAGAACAGAGTCAGAGAGTGTGTGAGTGTCTAGATGTGCAAGGTTTCTGCGGGGGTGTGCTAGCTGCCGGACATGGGTGACAGGTGAGGAGGACAGGGATCAGAAGGCGAGTAGATCGTGGTCAGATAGGGGTAGGGGGAGGTTTTGAGGTTAGATAGGGAGCAGAGTCGGGTGAAGATGAGGTCTAGTGTGTGTCCGTCTGTGTGGGTGGCTGAGGAGGACCACTGAGTAAGTCCAAAGGATGAAGTAAGCGACGACAAGAGTTTTGATGCTGCTGACTGGCGAGTGTCAGTGGGGATGTTGAAATCGCCCATGATGATTGTGGGAATGTCATCAGAGAGAAAGTAAAGAAGCCAGGTGGAGAATTGGTCGATAAAGGCAGTGATCGGGCCCGGGGGTCGGTATATGACAGCCACTTGGAGGTTGGAGGGAGAGTAAATGCGGACAGAGTGGACTTCAAAAGAAGGGAGAATAAGGGAGGGAAGAGGAGGAGTAGGGCTAAAGGTGCAATTGTTAGAGAGGAGAAGACCCACTCCTTCACCATGTCTGTTTCCAGGGCGAGGAATGTGGGTGAAGTGGAGGCCACCGTAACACAGCGCAGCAGGGGAGGCAGTGTCAGAGGGTGTTAGCCATGTCTCTGTGATGGCCAGGAAGGAGAGATGACGAGAGGTAAAGAGGTCGTGGACAAAATGGAGCTTGTTGCAGACAGAGCGTGCATTCCACAGTGCTCCAGAGAGAGGGAGCAGCGGGGTGGGCGTCAGGGGGACCGGTTTTGCATAGGAGGGGTTGCGGTAGTTTGCAGTTGGTTTGGTGTGACAGGTGGGGGAGTTGGTGGAGGGTGCAAGCTGTGGGGGTCCAGAATTGGGAGATATGTCGCCAGCAGTGAGGAGAAGCAGAGAGAGGGAGAGCAGGTGGGAGAAAGAGAGTGTCCGGCTTGTTTTATGTTTTGGGAGGATTGATCTGAGGTTGAGGAGCAGGTCTGCGGATGAGGTTAGGTGGGGAGGAAGGAGGGAAGGAGAGATGATGATTTGGTTAGAGGGTGCTGGGGTGAGGGGATAGCGAAGGAGAGTGAGGATTAGGGGGGCAAAAACAGTAAAAGCATATGTAAGCATGTTGAAAGTGTAAGGGAGAATGAGAAAGAGAATCTAAGTACAAGTAGTAAATAGTTCTTTGTACCTTCTGGTCACTTCTGGCCCATTTCAGGCCTATTTAATTTCTAGCCCCTTAAAAAGCGACCCTTTGTCTATGCCAGACCTGGCTCTCTTGATCTATGAGAAGGACAAAGTCAGCGTAAAAGTCAACCTGCAGAAAATAGAACTAGAGTTATTGCCTCCAATTTTTTGTGTCCTCTCCAAAATAAAAAAGGGAATAAAAAGGAATTTTGTGTATTAGCTAGTTAGCTCGACTCTATATAAAAAAAAATGTACAAAATGTTTCACATTGATAAAGAATTTAGAGATCACAAAATGTAAAATACAGATTTTGAATAAAAAAAAAAAAATAATTGTTAAAACCATTTCTGACTAATTTGCTGTTTATTATGGCCTAAATCCAGAAAACGAGCAGAGGAGCGATTATCTTTCAGTGTAAATACAACTTTAATTGGATCTCGGCAAAAAAACAAAAAGCTACAAACTATTATCACATCCGAATATTCCCACATTAATTCCTTCTGTCTCTGGGATGGACTAAACCTTCCCAACCAACCTCAGGAAATATATACAACCACATACATGGTGCACAAAATACATCTTCTACTGCCACATTAAAAGGGTTTATCAGAATTTCATACAATTTGCCCAACACACGAAAATTCATATGTAAAAGAAGACAACTACTATAATACTGCCGCTATGTACAAGAATACAACTACTATAATACGGCTCCTATGTACAAGAATATAACTACTATAATACGGCCCCCTATGTACAAGAATATAACTACTATAATACTGCCCCCTATGTACAAGAATACAAATACTATAATACAGCTCCTATGTACAAGAATATAACTACTATAATACTGCCCCCTATGTACAAGAATACAAATACTATAATACAGCTCCTATGTACAAGAATATAACTACTATAATACTGCTCCTATGTACAAGAATATAACTACTATAATACGGCTCTTATGTACAAGAATATAACTACTATAATACGGCTCCTATGTACAAGAGTATAACTACTATAATACTGCCCCTATGCACAAGAATACAACTACTATAATACGGCTCCTATGTACAAGAATATAACTACTATAATACGGCTCCTATGTACAAGAATATAACTACTATAATACTGCTCCTATGTACAAGAATATAACTACTATGATACTGCTCCTATGTATAAGAATATAACTGCTATGATACTGCCCCTGTATAAGAATATAACTGCTATAATACTGCCCCTGTATAAGAATATAACTGCTATGATACTGCCCCTGTATAAGAATATAACTACTATAATACTGCCCCTGTATAAGAATATAACTGCTATGATACTGCCCCTGTATAAGAATATAACTGCTATGATACTGCCCCTGTATAAGAATATAACTGCTATGATACTGCCCCTGTATAAGAATATAACTGCTATGATACTGCCCCTGTATAAGAATATAACTGCTGTAATACTGCCCCTGTATAAGAATATAACTGCTATGATACTGCCCCTGTATAAGAATATAACTGCTATGATACTGCCCCTGTATAAGAATATAACTGCTATAATACTGCCCCTGTATAAGAATATAACTGCTATAATACTGCCCCTGTATAAGAATATAACTGCTATGATACTGCCCCTGTATAAGAATATAACTGCTATGATACTGCCCCTGTATAAGAATATAACTGCTATGATACTGCCCCTGTATAAGAATATAACTGCTATGATACTGCCCCTGTATAAGAATATAACTGCTATGATATTGCCCCTGTATAAGAATATAACTGCTATATACTGCCCCTGTATAAGAATATAACTGCTATAATACTGCCCCTGTATAAGAATATAACTGCTATAATACTGCCCCTGTATAAGAATATAACTGCTATAATACTGCCCCTGTATAAGAATATAACTGCTATAATACTGCCCCTGTATAAGAATATAACTGCTATATACTGCCCCTGTATAAGAATATAACTGCTATGATACTGCCCCTGTATAAGAATATAACTGCTATAATACTGCCCCTGTATAAGAATATAACTGCTATGATACTGCCCCTGTATAAGAATATAACTGCTATGATACTGGTATGAGTGGCGGTATTGCCATCATTATTTGCGCTGTTTTTCTCCTGCATTAACCCCTCCTCGTCTTAAACCTGTTTTGGGCTTAGATGAGGGCTCAGCTCTGGGCGCTTGTATGCGGTGACTTCTCTGGGTGCCACATTTCCGGGCACTTGCTCTACAATGGCCTCCCTTCTGTTCCTGTATGGCCTCCGCTGGGTGCCGCCTCACTCGCTGGGAGGAGGTCAGTTACCGGACTCTGGGCTTGGACCTGGTGCCCTGTAGGTAGCAGCTGTGACTTGGAGGACCCCTGCTATGACTGACTCCTGACAGTGTTCAGGGCCCATCCTGCCGCTATAGTGACTGGCAGACCCGGCCGTACAGGGTTACTGGGCGTTCGCCTCTGAGTGATGGAATCAGCGCGCAGACGATTATTGTCTCAGCCCGGAGCGGTGAGAGCCGGGGCCCTATAATCCGGCACATTCCAGCCGTTCATCCTAATCCGCCTACAGCGGCCGCTAATGTGCGCCCTCCAGGCAGGAGAGGAGGCGAGTCCCCACACCGGCCTCACATGGAGGCTCGCACCATGGGGATCGAAGCTTCAGCATCCCGCCCGCCGGAATAAACTGAGGCGCTTTCTTATATACCTTGCGTTTTTATTCTTCACCATTTACTTCATCAGGGAATAAAAACATTTAATTTTTTCTTAATTCTGCAGAAATAATTGTTACGGAAAAGAGCGCCACCCTGACCCATGGGTTGTATTTGGTATTACAGCTCAGGGTCCTGCAATACCGCCTGTGAGCAGATGTGGCGCTGTTTCTGTACCAGAGCAGCCATGTTTTTCCACTCTGAGCAGGGCTGTGTCCAGGAAATCTCTAACCATAGGGATCTGGTTGGAGCGGGCATTTCCCCTTTAAATGTTATGGTCACCTTTGGGGACTTTCTTTTGTATTTAAATGCATTTATTTTTGAGCCAAATATTTTTTGCAATTTGGTTCCATTCAAATTTTTTCACAGTTTGGCTTTTACAGGCCTTTTAAGTGACTGTGGAATGAGTCAACTGAGGACCTGTCAGTGAGCTCCTCTCACTGACACAAAGTTCTGCTCAGCTTTCATGTAGGCTCAGTAAAATGACAGCTTAAAAAAAAAAGCTGCAAGCTCACTGATGAATTCTCAGTTAACTCATTCTGCAGATATCAGACGCAAAAATTTTAATAAATCCCATTTTTAATAAAATCAAAATATATGCATTTAAGAAAATGTAAAAAATGCCAGGTAAGTGTGAACGATGTCTTGTAGGTGGCCAGGTGGATTGTCTGTACTTACCGTACAGGAGCTGGGAGCACTGGCTGTAGCCTCCTCCATCTCCTCGCACTTGTCTGCCGCCCTCTGGCGGTCGCTGTAGGTCATGGCGCACACGGCGGCTCCGGACTCCACCAGGAACTTACACACCTGGACGTTGTTGCAGGAGACGGCGCAGTGCAGCGGGGTTCTGACAGCGACACCAAGCGGAGAAAACGACAGAAACCGCCACAGAAAACCCCCTGAAAAACTAGACCGTCTGTCCTAAATCACCCAGACCCTCGGGGGCTCAACTTTTCTATTTCTTGGGCCAAGAATTTTTTTTCTTTTTCTCCCATTGATGCAATCTGGCCGGGGGCTGAGTCACGTGCTGGCCGGGGGGGCGGGGTAGTGCTTAATAAGTGCTCTCAGGCCTCTAACAAGGGATGGGGGGTTCTGTCGACCCCTTTAATGCGAGCCGATATTCGGGGCAGCAGCCGGCGCTGTCTGCTGCGTTTACCTTCACTCCGAACTGTACGAGGAACTGGACGATCTCGGTGTGGCCGGCGCACACGGCGGTGTGGGGGGCTGTGAGACCCTCGTCGTTGGGCTGGCTGGGGTCTTCCACCTGCCGATGAGGGGGATGGAGGAGATACAACATTAGTGCTGGCAGAAATCCAGAGCGCGGGAGTCATCAGCACAATAAGCGAAGGAGCGGGACGGGCCGAGGGGACGAGCACGGTAATGAGGGGGGACGAGCGCGGTAATGAGGGGGACAAGGGCCGCATTCAGCAGAGGAAAGGAATGAGGGGGGCTTCTAATTCTACCAATCAGAGGCGGATAATATCTGGCTGCAGGACAGGAATGACATCACCGCCCAGCAGCTCTCATCACATTGCCCTCTGTTCACACCTGAGCTGTGTCCACAGTTTATAACAGAAGCAATAACTGTCATAAAGCCTCTGTAAATGGGACAGAAAATCTGCACCAAAATCTGTGCAAAACTTAACTGCAGATTTGGCCACAGATTTCACTCTTTGCAAACCATTAAGTGAAATTAGCAGTGACAATCCACACTGAGAACTTGTGTGGGCGCTATATGATGTGTGTTGTAGGTGCTGTATAGCGGTAATGTGTAGGCGCTATATGATGCATGTTGTAGGTGCTGTATAGCGGTAATGTGTGGGCGCTATATGATGTGTGTTGTAGGTACTGTATAGCGGTAATGTGAGGGCACTATATGATGTGTGCTGTAGGTGCTGTATAGCGGTTATGTGTGAGCACTATATGGTGTGTGCTGTAGGTGCTGTATAGCGGTTATGTGTGAGCACTATATGGTGTGTGCTGTAGGTGCTGTATAGCGGTTATGCGTGGGCACTATATGGTGTGTGCTGTATAGCGGTTATGCGTGGGCACTATATGGTGTGTGTTGTAGGTGCTGTATAGCGGTAATGTGTGGGCACTATATGATGTGTGTTGTAGGTACTGTATAGCGGTAATGTGTGGGCACTATATGATGTGTGCTGTAGGTGCTGTATAGCGGTTATGTGTGAGCACTATATGGTGTGTGCTGTATAGCGGTTATGCGTGGGCACTATATGGTGTGTGCTGTATAGCGGTTATGCGTGGGCACTATATGGTGTGTGTTGTAGGTGCTGTATAGCGGTTATGCGTGGGCACTATATGGTGTGTGCTGTAGGTGCTGTATAGCCGTTATGTGTGGGCACTATATGGCGTGTGCTGTATAGCGGTTATGCGTGGGCGCTATATGGTGTGTGCTGTAGGCACTGTATAGCGGTAATGTGTGGGCACTATATGGTGTGTGTTGTAGGCACTGTATAGCGGTAATGTGTGGGCACTATATGGTGTGTGCTGTATAGCGGTTATGCGTGGGCACTATATGGTGTGTGCTGTATAGCGGTTATGCGTGGGCACGATATGGTGTGTGCTGTATAGCGGTTATGCGTGGGCACGATATGGTGTGTGCTGTAGGTGCTGTATAGCGGTTATGCGTGGGCACGATATGGTGTGTGCTATATAGCGGTTATGCGTGGGCACTATATGGTGTGTGCTGTATAGCGGTTATGTGTGGGCACTATATGGTGTGTGCTGTATAGCGGTTATGCGTGGGCACTATATGGTGTGTGCTGTATAGCGGTTATGCGTGGGCACTATATGGTGTGTGCTGTATAGCGGTTATGCGTGGGCACTATATGGTGTGTGCTGTATAGCGGTTATGCGTGGGCACTATATGGTGTGTGCTGTATAGCGGTTATGCGTGGGCACTATATGGTGTGTGCTGTATAGCGGTTATGCGTGGGCACTATATGATGTGTGCTGTATAGCGGTTATGCGTGGGCACTATATGGTGTGTGCTGTAGGTGCTGTATAGCGGTTATGCGTGGGCACTATATGGTGTGTGCTGTAGGTGCTGTATAGCGGTTATGCGTGGGCACTATATGGTGTGTGCTCTAGGTGCTGTATAGCGGTTATGCGTGGGCACTATATGGTGTGTGCTATAGGTGCTGTATAGCGGTTATGCGTGGGCACTATATGGTGTGTGCTGTATAGCGGTTATGTGTGGGCACTATATGGTGTGTGCTGTATAGCGGTTATGCGTGGGCACTATATGGTGTGTGCTGTAGGTACTGTATAGCGGTAATGCCTGGGCACTATATGGTGTGTGCTGTAGGTGCTGTATAGCGGTTATGCGTGGGCACTATATGGTGTGTGCTGTATAGCGGTTATGCGTGGGCACTATATGGCGTGTGCTGTAGGTGCTGTATAGCGGTTATGCGTGGGCACTATATGGCGTGTGCTGTATAGCGGTTATGCGTGGGCACTATATGGCGTGTGTTGTAGGTGCTGTATAGTGGTTATGTGTGGGCACTATATGGCGTGTGTTGTAGGTGCTGTATAGCGGTTATGCGTGGGCACTATATGGCGTTTGCTGTATAGCGGTAATGCGTGGGTACTATATGGCGTGTGCTGTAGGTGCTGTATAGCGGTAATGCGTGGGCATGATATGGCGTGTGCTGTATAGCGGTTATGCGTGGGCACGATATGGCGTGTGCTGTATAGCGGTTATGCGCGGGCACGATATGGCGTGTGCTGTATAGCGGTTATGCGCGGGCACTATATGGTGTGTGCTGTAGGTGCTGTATAGCGGTTATGTGCGGGCACTATATGGTGTGTGCTGTAGGTACTGTATAGTGGTTATGCGCGGGCACTATATGGTGTGTGCTGTAGGTACTGTATAGCGGTTATGTGTGGGCACTATATGGTGTGTGCTGTAGGTACTGTATAGCGGTTATGTGGGCACTATATGGTGTGTGTTGTAGGTACTGTATAGCGGTTATGTGTGGGCACTATATGGTGTGTGTTGTAGGTACTGTATAGCGGTTATGTGTGGGCACTATATGGTGTGTGTTGTAGGTACTGTATAGCGGTTATGTGTGGGCACTATATGGTGTGTGTTGTAGGTACTGTATAGCGGTTATGTGTGGGTATGCTTTGATTTTTGCTCACGGCCCCGTCGCCTTCTTTCCTCGGCCGGCGCCCCGTCGCCTTCTCTCCTCGGCCGGCGCCCCGTCGCCTTCTCTCCTCCGGCCGCGCCCCGTCGCCTTCTCTCCTCCGGCCGCGCCCCGTCGCCTTCTCTCCTCTGCCTGCGCCCCGTCGCCTCCTCTCTTCTGCCCGCGCCCCGTCGCCTCCTCTCCTCTGCCGGCGCCCCGTCGCCTCCTCTCCTCCGGCCGCGCCCCTTCGCCTTCTCTCCTCTGCCTGCGCCGTGCCCCTTCCTCACTAATGTTATTTGCTTTCCTTAGATTTGCTTTCTGACAACATTGTGCTTTCGCTGACCCACGCTGCAGCCGCAGAGGTCGTCCTGCAGATGATCTCGGAGTGTTGCCCCCAGGTAATAATAAATACTATTAATTACAGCCCCATCTGTGACCTGAGCAGGTCCACACTAGGCTATGCCACTAGAGATCCTTGGGGACCCCGCTGGGACCCCCACAATCTTTTTTGTCACTCTTGGGCTAATGATACATGGGGTAAGAACCAGCGCCCCCCTGTCCATAGGGTGTTTGTGAAATTCTCTATATATATTTTTGTAGCTTCAGTCTTTGGACCTGAGTTGTCGTCGTCTCTCCAAGCTGACTGGTTTTGCTCATCTCTTCTACCTGACCCGGCACCTGCAGAGTCTGAACCTCTCCTATAACGAGGTACGTCGCCTCCTTGCGCAGGGATCGGGTCTGCTGCCGTCGTGACGTCTTTTCCGATTACCCCGTATATGCCATCGATCGTGGGGTACCGGTGGGTAATAGTGGCAGTCAGTGGCCTCCTGAAGACCCCCGTCCTGCCATCTCTGTACATCTGTGTTCCCAGTATAGTACAAGCGATCAAACAGTCGCAGAGTCCAGGGCAAAAATAAGTAAAAATGTATTTAAAAATGAATAAATAAACTAAAACCCATAATTTTCATTTGTCTCGCTTTTCCCAATTAAAAAATAATGAAATTCAAAAAAAAAAAAAAGAAAAATTGGTAAATCGAATCCGTAAAACTCCATCCTATGAAAATATAAAGAACCCAAATTGTAAACAGTTTAAAAAAATTAAAATCAAAATAATTGAATTTTCGATCGCTGCACTTCTCAAAAATGGAATAAAAAACAATCGATCAAAATGGTATGAATAAAAATACAAAAAGACCCTCACCCAGCCCCAGCAACAGAAAAAGTTACAAGTCCCAAAAATGGAGGAATAGAAAGCCCATACTCATCCTGGGGAAAAAAAACCCAGGCCATATAGACGGAACAATAAAATGGTTTGTGGCTCTTGGAAGAAGGCGAGAAACAAACAAATCTCTGTGTTTTCTGGTGGTAGCTGGTCACGGGAACATGTTCTTTTTTCGCTTTGCAGAGTTGAAGAGCTGGATCTGATCCACAACCTGGAGCTGAGAGAGCTGTGGCTGGAGGGAAACCCTCTGCACGGGGCGGTGGAAAGCTTCTCCGCCTGCTACAGGTGCCCGCACCTCTCTGCTATCACATTATTATACAAATGCAAATCACCGATTCAATGCTTTTTTTTTTTCTTTTTTTGTGTTGCACAGATTGGTAACTTATTTTCCCACCATTGATAAACTAGTAAGTATACACCTAGGAAGACTGTAAAGCATCAACTGTATCCTAAAAAAAGGGGTATTCCCATCTCCAAGATCCTATCCCACTATGTAGTAGGTGTAATAATAATATTAGCAAATACCTCCAATTAAAATTGTAGTATTGTTCTTCTGATTAGCTATGTCGCTTACCCCATGTGCACTGCATTGTAGTAGTTTAGGTATCCATGATTACGACCACTAACAACTGTCGCTATGAGTGGTCGTGACCATAGATACCTAAGCTACTACAATGCCCTGCACATAGGGTAAGTGACATAGTGAATCAGAAGAACTATACTGTTTTCTAATTGGAGGTATTTTCGAATATTACTATTATTAGATCTACTACATATTGCGGTAGGATCTTGGAAATAGGCTGTATCTTTGCCTTTAAAAGGATAGTTCAATCTGCTGCATGGTGCGCTACCCCATGTACCCCAGCTTTATAACTTTCCCCCTGTGAGCCTTCCATCATACCAGTCACCTTTCCTGTCCTGTATTATATCCGCTGTCTCCATTCTTGCAGGACGGACAGTTTTTTAAAGAGAATCTATTTTTTGAGCCAGAAGAACCCCAACCTCTCCCACAGGCAAAGGGAAGTTGTATTCTTCTTTCACTTAACCCCTTAAGCCCCGCGGGTGGTTTGCACGTTAATGACCCGGTCAATTTTTACAATTCTGACCACTGTCACTTTATGAAGTAATTACTCTGGAACGCTTCCACGGATCCCCCTGATTCTGAGATTGTTTTTTCGTGACATATTGTGCTTCATGATTGTGTTAAAATTTCTTCGATATCACTTGCATTTATTTGTGAAAAAAACGGAAATTTGGCAAATTTTGAAAATTTAGCAATTTTCAAAATTTGAATTTTTATGCCCTTAAATCAGAGAGATATGTCACACAAAAGAGTTAATGAATAACATTTCCCACATGTCTGCTATACATCAGCACAATTTTGGAACCAAAATTTTTTTTTGTTAGGGAGCTATAAGGGTTAAAAGTTGACCAGCAATTTCTCATTTTTCCAACAAAATTTACAAAACCATTTTTTTAGGGACCACATCACATTTGAAGTCACTTTGAGAGGTCTTTATGACAGAAAATACCCAAAAGTGACACCATTCTAAAAACTGCACCCCTCAAGGTGCTCAAAACCACATTCAAGAACTTTATTAACCCTTCAGGTGCTTCACATGAATTTTTGGAATGTGGAAGAAAAAAAATGAACATTTAACTTTTTTCGCAAAAATGTTACTTTAGACCCAATTTTTTTTATTTTCGCAGGGGTAACAGGAAAAAAAGGACCCCAAAATTTGTTGTGCAATTTCCTCTGGGCACGCAGATACCCCATATGTGGGGAAAAACCACTGTTTGGGCGCACGGCAGGGCTCGGAAGTGAAGGAGCGCCATTTAACTTTTTGATTGTAAAATTTGCTTGAATAATTAGCGGATGCCATGTTGCGTTTGGAGAGCCCCTGATGTGCCTAAACAGTGGAAACCCCCCACAAGTGACCCCATTTTGGAAACTAGACCCCCCAAGGCACCTATCTAGATGCATAGTGAGCACTTGGAACCCCTAGGTGCTTCACAAATTGATTCGTAAAAATGAAAAAGTTTTTTTTTTCTCCACTTTCTAATTTTTACGAATCAATTTGTGAAGCACCTGGGGGTTCCAAGTGCTCACTATGCATCTAGATAGGTGCCTTGGGTGGTCTAGTTTCCAAAATGGAGTCACTTGTGGGGGAGCTCCAATGTTTAGGCACACGGGCTCTCCAAACGCAACATGGTGTCCGCTAACAATTTGAGCTGATTTTCCATTCAATTTGTTAGCGGACACCATGTCGCGTTTGGAGAGCCCCTGATGTGCCTAAACTGTGAAGCTCCCCCACAAGTGACGCCATTTTGGAAACTATACCCCTCAAGGATTTTATTAAGGGGTATAGTGAACATTTGGAACCCAGAGGTACGACACAGAATTTGATAACATTAGGTCATCATATTGAATAAGTTGTCATTACTCTTGAGCGCAAGTGCTCGCTACTTGAGTTTGCATCGGGTACTCAGGTATGCACCATGTATCACGGGTGCTCAAGTGAAATGCTCGAGTCCCCGCCCGCATGTTTCACGGTTATTAGACACCCCAAAAAACCATGCGGGGATCGCTCGTGCATGGCAGGCCATCCCCGCGAGGTTTTTTTGGCCGTGAAGCATATTGGACGGAGACTCGAGCACCCGCAATACTCAGTGCATACCCGAGCAACCGATGCAAACTCAAGTAGCGAGCACTTGCGTTCAACACTAGTCGCCATATCGTCATCTTCTTTTTTTTTTTTTTTGTTTTTTTTTTTTTACTTTTGAAAAAAAAAAAAACATCCCCAGCCCTAGCGTTTATTTTTTACGCCGTTCCTCGTGCGGTATAAGTGATGAGATTACTTTATTCTTCGGGTCGGTGCGATTACAGCAATACCAGAATCATATCGGGTTTTTATGATTGACAGCTGTCACACACTAAAAAACACATATTTTGTAAAATCTAGTTTTTGCATCGCCATATTTTGGCCGACAGAGTCATGTGACGGCTTGTTTTTTGCGGGATGAGTTGACGTTGTTATTGGTGCCATTTTCAGGCATGTGACATTTTTTGATCGCTTTCTATTCCAGCTTTTGGGAGGCAGAATGAACAAAAACCAACAATTCAGGATTTGTTTTTTTTGTTTTTTTTTATTCTGCTCCGGGTGTGGTAAAATTGATAAGGTAGCTTTATTCTTCGGGTCAGTAGGTTTACAGCGGTACCACATTTATATTGTTTTTTATGTTTTGGCGTTTTTACACAATAAAAGCTATTTTATAGAAAAAATTATTTTTTTGCATCGCTTTATTCTGAGAGCTGTAGCTTTTTGAATTTTCGGATGATGGAGCTGTATGGCGGCTTGTTTTTTGCGGGACAAGATGACGTTTTTAGCGGTACCATTTTTATTTATATTCGTCTTTTTGATCGCGTGTTATTCCATTTTTTGTTTGGCGGTATGATGATAAAGCATTGTTTTTTGCTTTGTTTTTTATTTTTATTTTTTTACCGTGTTCACTGAAGGGGTTAACTAGTGGAACAGTTTTATAGGCCTGGTCGTTACAGACGCGGCGATACCAAATATGTGTACTTTTATTGTTTTTTTTTTGTTTTTTTTCATAATAATATTTATTGATGGGTACATTATATTTTTATTTTTAGTGGATTATTATTTTTTTCTTTTTTTTTCACTTTCTGGGAGTTTTTACACTTTTTTACTTTGTCCCACTGTGGGACTTTCACTTTTTTTATTCTGATCGCCTGCACAGCATAGGGATGGAGCACCATCCCTGTGCCGTGCAGGCAGTCAGCGCTGGACAGGGAGAAGATAGTTTGATGATGCACTGCGCATGTCCAAACAATCTTCCTGCTGTCTGGTGACCCGGATGTTGTCATGACGACATCGGGTCGTCATGGCAACACCCGGGAAGCCGCGGCAGACAGCGCTGGAGGCCGGAAGAGGAGGTGAGTATACCGATCACCTCCCCTTGCCTCCGCAATGCTGTGATCGACTTCGATCGCAGCATTGCAGGGGTTAATGTGCTGGGGGCGGTGCGGGACCGCTCCCTGCACATAGTACCGGGTGTCAGCTGTGACAATCAGCTGACACCCGGCGGCGATCACGCCCGCACAACCTCTGTGCGCGCGCTATCGCTATGACGTACTAATATGGGTCAGGCTCTTAAATCCCAGGGCACAGACGCGTATTAGTACGTCATGGGCTTTAAAGGGGTTAAAGATGCATTTTTTTGTTCTTCATCATCTATGTGTTCTCCATTATAAGTGTATTGATTTTTGGCAATTATATGCAGTGTGTGCGTTAATGTTATGTTTCCCTTGTCGTAGTTTAGTCCTAGTCTGCATGGGGGTGGTCCCGCCTCTGTTCAAACGGGTGACGTTGCATACATATGTGTTATGTATACCTGGACCATGCACGCAGGGGCATCGTCGTCCCCACACGCTGTTTTCCCTTCGGCATCCATGGGCTATCAGCCGCGATGCCGTCGGAGTCCGGTGTCTGGGTAACGGCGATGCTCTCTGCGTCACTTCTGGTCCGTTGCGAGGCATCTCTGGGTAGCGTTGTGGTTCACATGGTGACAAGTCACATGATTAGTATCATCCACCCCCAGCGTCTCGCGGTGTTTACGCAAGACACTATTTAAATGACCATCTGTGATACTTGAGCAGTCCCCTTGAGAAAGGCACATAGCGCCGAAACGCGCGTTGGGGATACACACATGGAGTGTGCTCTTTTCCCCCTACAGAGGTAAAAAAAACTTTTTTGACTTGTATCCATCTATATATTGTGGTGATAGGGAATGTGACCATCGGTTCATGGTGATGATGCTGCTCTTCCTGACTGAACATAAATGTTCGTATGTATATTTGATTCATATAGCGCAGCATTTTGTCCATTTCAATTTACTTTAAATAACGGACACCTTCCATGTAATAGCCACACTTCGTGTGATGTAGTGCTTGATTTTAATGCTTTTATGCAATTGTGTATTGATCTATGCAACTATATGTGGATTTATGTGTATTTATCGTCTCCCCAGATTCTCTGATGTTTAATATTCAATAAAGTATTTTTGTATTTTTCTAACAATTGGGCTATTATCGTTGTTTGTGCTTTGCACTCCTTCTTTTTGCTATATGTTAACGATGGCCCCTATATAATCCGACTAGAAGATTGCAATAATGATAAATGTGGATATACCATATATTACTTAGTTACATAATAGTGGCAATTCTAAGTCTGATTCTAATTTCTTTCTCTCTACCACTGAATGATAGCAGCGTAACATAAACTCAAATACAGTGTCTTATTTTTGGGAGGTCTAACTGTATTCCCATGCACCTCTGTCTTCACACCCAGACATGGGTATAAGCTTCCTGATTTTGTCTATTTGTTCTTGTCCTCCACCTTCTCCTCATCCTTCACATCCTCCTCCATATCACTACCATATCTACCATATCACCATATCTACGTCTCTTGCAAGGGGCAGTGGAGGCAAACAGTATGGGAGACCCACTTCCTAATAATGGGAAAATTGTTATCAGGAGGCCCTCCAACCTCTACATCTCTTGCAAGGTCATTGGAGTGCCTCGTAATTTTTGGCAGCCGTTGCATTCACTGCATAGGCAAATAGTATGGGAGACCAACTCTTTTTTAATGGGAACATGTCGTACTCATTACTGTAGCCCAGCTCCATGTGTCTTTAAATTGTTAATTGGGTTTTTTCTAAATTTTGGCAGCCGTTGGACTCACTGCGGCGTGCTTGCATAGTGCACCACCTCCCACTATGCAAGACCACAATCTTACCTGTCAGTCCAGCCTGTAAACCGTGCTCCAGATTCTTGCTGTGTGCATGTCTCTTGACTGACTGCTTAGGGTGGCGGCCCGGTTACTTCCTGATTCTTATAGCTGCTGTGGTGCACCTCTATTGCGTCTCTAGCCTTTTGCTGTGAGTCTCTGGATATTTAAACCCCCTCCACCCAGTAGGAGGTGCCTGAGCAACACTAACATTCAGTGTGTGCTTTTCTCTGAAGTTGCCAGGTCCAGTTCTATTTCTGTCTGTCTCGCCACTCTGGGGGCTGCATTCCCAGACCTGTTATCTGTGACTTCTAGTCTGTTTCTGCCTCTGGGGGCCTTATACCCAGGCTCATTCCTGTAATTCGCTGCAGTAACAGTTCCTGTCTGAACTGTCTCCTAGCCTCTTATCTGTTTTGTCTCTATGTCCATTTCCTCCCTTTTTCTGCAGTGTCTGAACCAGCACTTGGCTATACCTAGGCTCGTTTCTGTATTTCGTTGCAGTAACAGTTCCTGTCTGAACTGTCTCCTAACCTGTTACCTGTTTTGTCTCTGTCCTTTTTCTGCAGTGTCTGAACCAGCACCTAGCTCCAACTCGTTGTCTCTGTACTTCTGTTTGTGAGTTTTGTGTCCACTCGCTACTTCATAGGAAGTACCTTGTGTGTATCTGGTTCTGCTTGTTCCCTTTGCCTTCTTTGGTATCTTTCTGTATTTTCCAGTCTGTTCCATGGGAACAGGGCTCTGTCCTTTCTGTCTTGTTCACTGTACGTGCGGTTTCGCTCTGCTCTTAATTGCCCACCGCTCCGGCGGTTCCCCTCTGCTCTGCCTTGCCCACCGCTCCGGCGGTTCCCCTCTGCTCTGCCTTGTTCACCGCTCCAGCGGTTCCTTTCTGCTCTGTCTTGTATACCGCACCAGCGGTTTTAGCTCTGCTCTGCTTGTTCACCGCGGTTGCTGGTTTCTGCTCTGCTTTGCTTGTCTACCGCTTCTGCGTTTTTTTGCTCTGCTCGGCTTGTCTACCGCATCTGCGGGTTTTGCTCTGCCCAGCTTGTCTACCGCATCTGCTGCTTTGTCTCTGTCTCCCAGTCTGTATTGGAGTCTATCCTGCTTGCGCTCCAACCTGCTAGTACCTGCCTGTTTGCACTCCAGCTGTGCTTGCCAGTATTTCCCTGTCTGTACACCAACCGTGCTTGCCAGTACCCCCCCTGTCTGCATACCAGCCGTGCTTGCCTATACCCACCTGTCTGTATGCCAGCCTGGCCTGCCTGTTCCTGCATTCCCCGGTGTGGGTCAACAGCTGTGACCGGGGTCTAACCTGGTGTAGCACCTGGTCCCTCTGCTCGGTTCCTCCTTGGTTCACGGAGTCGTTAGCCGCCGTGCGACCTTGGTCGGATCGGGTAGATACTTAGTTGCGCCCCTCCAGGCACTCCTCGGTTCATGGTACAGTGGGACCACTAATCACACTCACGCCAGACAGTCAGGCCGCGAGTGTAACATCGTTACTGTGCCCAGCTCTATGTGTCTTTAAATTGTTAGTGGGGTTTTTCCTAAATTTTGGCAGCTGTTGGACTCACTGCATACCCTATAACTGTATAGCAGATCCTTATCCTTTCTAATGGGAACATGTCATTACTGTGGCCCAGCTCTATGTGTCTTTAAATTGTTAGTGGGGTTTTTCCCAAATTTTGGCAGCCCTTGCAGTCACAGCATGTGACATCTATAGTGATCACGGCATATAGGAGACAGCAGGAGGAGAGGGGGTCGTCAACTTACCTCTCCGAAGACCTCCGTGTCCTTCCAGGACCTGGGGTTGCTATGGCAGCTGGAGGTCACATGACCGCCTCCAGCTCTGCCATATATGGTGTCCTGTCTGGCTCAGCTGCAGCTGTAGCCAGACAGGAGACTCTGACTGAAACAGTCAGGGAAGATCTCATGTAATGTAATATATGTCTATTACATTACATGAGATCAGAGATCAGAAAAATAAAAATTAATGTCCCATACAGGGACTAAGAAAAAATGTGAAAAAAAGTAAAAAAAAAGTTTTTAAACTATTAATAAAAAAATCACAAAATAAATAAAAATAAATAAATAAAATATTAAACCAATAAATCCGTATATTTTTACAAAACCAAAAAAAGTACACATATTTGGTATCGCCGCGTCCGAAACAACCCGAGCTATAAAACTGTCACACTAATTAACTCCTTCTGTGCACACCGTAATAAAAATAAATAAAAAACGGAGCAAAAAAATATGCTTTTTCATCATATTGCCAAACAAAAAGTGGAAAAAAATGCGATCAAAAAACAAAATAGAAATAAAAATGGTACCACTGAAAACGTCATCTTGTTACGCAAAAAAAAGCCGCCATACAGCTCCATCAGCCGAAAAATAAAAAAGTTATAGCGCTCAGAATAAAGCAATGCAAAAAAAATATTTTTTTCTATAAAATAGTTTTATTGTGTAAAAACGCCAAAACATAAAAAAAATACAGTAAGTGTAGTATCGCTGTAAACGTACTGACCCGAAGAATAACGCTGCCTGATCACTTTTACCACACGCAGAACGGCATAAAAAAAAAACTCAAAAAACAATTCCTGAATTGTTTGTTTTTGTTAATTTTACCTCCCAAAAAACGGAATAGAAAGCGATCAAAAAATGTCACGTCCCCAAAAATGGTACCAATAAAAATGTCAACTCGTCCCGCAAAAAACAAGCCGTCACATGACTCTGTCGGCCGAAATATGGAAAAATTATAGCTCTCAAAATATGGTGATGCAAAAACTAGATTTTGCAAAAAAAGCGTCTTTTAGTGTGTGACAGCTGTCAATCATAAAAACCCGATATCAATCTGGTATCTCTGTAATCACACCGACCCGAAGAATAAAGTAATCTAATCAGTTATATCACACTAGGAACGGCGTAAAAAATAAATAAAACCAATTCTTCACCTGCTACTGATTTGTTTATTATGTCCCCAAAGATCCCAGTAAGGCTCTGCCCACATTTATCCTGTGCTCTGCGCTGAGCACTTACACCAGGGTTTCCGTGTAAATCTCTGAAATACATGATTCAGCCGGAACCCATGACGGAAGATTCCCTGTAATGAGACAGATATAGGCCACTGTGGACGCCGTCTAGCCTGGGATCCCACGGTGTCATTTGTTTTAGGCGTGCATAAAAGTGCGGTTGGCCACAGTTTTGTGCACTTCTGAAAAAAAGGACACCGCTACACAGAGGCCAGACGGTGTCCAGAGTAACTCTGCTGCCTCATTACAGTGAATGGATCCTGCAGGGGTTTCATCTGAATTACATCACTTGGAAATTTAGATGGAAACCCCGATGTAAGTGCTCAGCCTAGAGCGCCGGATAAATGTTACGTAAAATGTTCCCAATAAAAGCTTCAACTCAGTCCTCAAAAAAAGCTAGTCCCCACTCAGGTCCGTCATCTGTTAAAAATATAAGGGACTTCCAAGTTACTGGTAGTAGAAAGGCTCTGGAAAAGCAAAATGACCCTTGCCCCCCAAAAGAAATTCAGAAAATTTTGTGCTCCCAAATCCAAATGCCTATTCTACAATAATTTGTTCTCCAATTGTCAAATAGCACTCCGTCCCCCCCAGATCTCACCGTATGGCTAAGCGGTACGATACAGCCACATATGGGGTATTGACACTTTTAGAAGAAATTGTGTGACGCATTTCGGCACCATTTTTACCCATTGCCCTGTGTGAAAATGTAAAATCTGAGGGTAAAACATTTTTTTGTGGTAAAAATACAATTATGTTTTCTTCACTGCCCAATGGTGTAAATTTAAAAATTAAAAAATACTCACTACTTCCCTAGATGAATTCCTTGAGAGGTGTAGTTTACAAAATGGGGTCATTTGTGGAGGTTTCTGCTGTTTTGGCATGTCAGCGACTCTTCAAATGTGACATGGTGTCTGCTGCCTATCCCAGCCAACATAGCGCTCCTTTCTCTTCCGAACCCTGCCGTACACCAAAGCAGTGGTTTTCCCCCACATATGGGGTATCGGCGTACTCAGGAGAAATTGTACAACAAATTTCATGGTGCAATTTCTCCGGTTATCCTTATGATAATGCAAAATTAGGGGATGAAAAACATTTTTTATGGGAAAAATGTGAAAATTTTATTTTCACGGCTCAATATTATAAACTTCTGTGAAGCAGCTGGGGGTGCAAGGTGCTCACCACACATCTAGATAAGTTCCCTAAGGGGTCTAGTTTCCAAAATGGTGGCACTTGTGGGGGGTTTCCGCTGTTTAGACACATTAGGGGCTCCACAAATGTGACATGGCGTCCGCTAATTATTCAAATAAATTTTACATTCAAAAAGTCAAATGGCGCTCCTTCCCTTTCAAACCCTGCCGTGCGCCCAAACAGTGGTTTTCCCTCACATATGGGGTATCGGCGTGTTCAGGAGAAATTGCACAACAAACTTCATGGTGCAATTTATCCTGTTACCCTTATGATAATACAAAATTAGAGAATGAAAAAGATTTTTTGTGGGAAAAATGTGAAAATTTTATTTTTACGGCTCAATATTATAAACTTCTGTGAAGCAGCTGGGGGTGCGAGGTGCTCACCACACATCTAGATAAGTTCCCTAAGGGGTCTAGTTTCCAAAATGGTGGCACTTGTGGGGGGTTTCCACTGTTTAGTCACATTAGGGGCTCCCCAAATGCGACATGGCGTCTGCTAATTATTCAAACAAATTTTACATTCAAAAAGTCAAATGGCGCTCCTTCCCTTTCAAACCCTGCCATGCGCCCAAACAGTAATTTGCCTCCACATATGGGGTATCAGCGTGTTCAGGAGAAATTGCACAACAAATTTCATGGTGCAATTTATCCTATTACCCTTATGATAATGCAAAATTAAGGGATGAAAAACGGTTTTGTGGGAAAAATGTGAAAATTTTATTTTTACGGCTCAATATTATAAACTTCTGTGAAGCAGCTGGGGGTGCGAGGTGCTCACCACACATCTAGATAAGTTCCCTAAGGGGTCTAGTTTCCAAAATGGTGGCACTTGTGGGGGGTTTCCACTGTTTAGTCACATTAGGGGCTCCCCAAATGCGACATGGCGTCTGCTAATTATTCAAACAAATTTTACATTCAAAAAGTCAAATGGCGCTCCTTCCCTTTCAAACCCTGCCATGCGCCCAAACAGTAATTTGCCTCTGCATATGGGGTATCAGCGTGTTCAGGAGAAATTGCACAACAAATTTCATGGTGCAATTTATCCTATTACCCTTATGATAATGCAAAATTAAGGGATGAAAAACGGTTTTGTGGGAAAAATGTGAAAATTTTATTTTTACAGCTCAATATTATAAACTTCTGTGAAGCACCTTGGGGTTCAAGGTGCTCACCACACATCTAGATAAGTTCCCTAAGGGGTCTAGTTTCCAAAATGGTGTCACTTGTGGGGGGTTTCCACTGTTTAGGCACATCAGGAGCTCTCCAAACGCAACATGGCGTCTGCTAATTATTCAGACAAATTTTACATTCAAAAAGTCTAATGGCGCTCCTTCCTTTCCGAGCCCTGCCGTGCGCCCAAACAGTGGTTTTCCCTCACATATGGGGTATCAGCACGCTCAAGAGAAATTGCACAAAAAATTTTGGGGTCCATTTTTTTCCTGTTACCCCTGTGAAAATAAAAAAAATTGGGTCTAAAGTAACATTTTTGTGAAAAAAGTTAAATGTTAATTTTTTTCTTCCACATTCCAAAAATTTCTGTGAAGCACCTGAAGGGTTAATAAAGTTTTTGAATGTGGTTTTGAGCACCTTGAGGGGTGCAGTTTTTAGAACGGTGTCACTTTTGGGTATTTTCTGTCATAAAGACCCCTCAAAGTGACTTCAAATATGATGTGGTCCCTAAAAAAATGTTTTTGTAAATTTTGTTGGAAAAATGAGAAATCGCTGGTCAACTTTTAACCCTTATAGCTCCCTAACAAAAAAAAATTTTGGTTCCAAAATTGTGCTGATGTAAAGTAGACATGTGGGAAATGTTATTTATTAAGTATTTTGTGTGACATATTTCTCTGATTTAAGGGCTTAAAAATTCAAAGTTTGAAAATTGCAAAATTTTCAAAATTTTCGCCAAATTTCCGATTTTTTCACAAATAAACGCATGTGATATCAAAGAAATTTTACCACTATCATGAAGTACAATATGTCACGAAAAAACAATCTCAGAATCAGGGGGATCCGTTGAAGCGTTCCAGAGTAATTGCTTCATAAAGTGACAGTGGTCAGAATTGAAAAAATTGGCCCGGTCACGAAGGCAAAAACAGGCTCTGGTGCGAAGTGGTTAACATATTTCCCAGGAAAATCCATTTTGGTTTAGTTTTTGTATGTTTTATTGTGAGTCCGTAAAAGTGGCGTAATACCTCTGACAACATTGTTGACATCATTGACCTGGGAGTCAGAAATGCTTCCAGGAG